>NW_027460291.1:3581514-3881514 GCF_050947875.1 Dermacentor variabilis
TATTTAAATTTTCGAAAAATTTTAAACGAAAATCAGGCCCTGATTCGAAACTCTGCATCCAACAAACACTAGAATTAAAAGCGATCCAGGGGTTATCTCAGAAAAACCTTTCTGCGTTTTACATTATTTTAATAGGCTGCGTCAGAGTTGGGCCCGAGCTAAAGCTTCCTTTTAAACAATTTGTCGAAGGATCAAATACATGAATAATAATTGCATTGCCATTGCTAAAGATGCTGCAAACGAATTCTTGGACGCTACGCGCTCTCAATACAAGTAATTTATGTATTTTTTTTATAAAAGAGTATACTCGAATGTTCCAAAAATTGTGCCCTAAATAACTGATATCAATGCATCCATGTTTTTGTCTATTTAATAACTAAAGCAAATATCACACGACTTTTAGAAATATATCATTTCGGAAGCAGCAAAGCAGTGCATACTGCCGATATAAAAATGTAGAGGCCATGAAATGAACAAGTTGAGGACAAATATTTTAAATGAAACTTTCTCATTCAAGAACCTTGTTTACATTTTTCTACACATGGAACGGCCAGGGAAAAATCCCAGTGACACTGTCCTCTGTTTCAATGTATTGTGCAGGAGCTGTCAGCAGTCGTATATTGTAACTGAACTGAGAAAATAGTCTCAACAGCAGTTGTGAAAAATATACTAGGGTGAGGCAAATGAAAGTGAGCCGATGCAAATATATGACAAACGGAGTATTTTATTTAAAAGTAGCCTCCAAGAGCGTTTATACATTTGTCCCACTGACTAACGAGACGCGTGATTCCCGCCTCATAAAACTCCTGGGTTGGTGCTTCAAAAAGTCTGTAGCTGACTTTTTCACGCCATCGTCCGACACGAATCAGGTTCCGTTGAGCTGCTTTTTTTTTTAAATTGCACCAAAATGTGGAAGTCCCAAGGGGATAAGTCTGTGCTGCATGGCGGATGTTGCAGCGTTTCCAACTTGAACTTTGCCAGATTTGCCAGCCACATCAGCGACGTGAGGACGGGCATTGTTGTGGAGCAAGAGGACCCCATTCGTGAATCTTCCACGTCGTTTGTTCTTGATTGCGACACGAAGCCGATCGCCGTTTCACAATACCGGAAACAATTGATAGGCTCTCCATGTTTAGCAAGTTTGATCAGTAATGGCCCCTGACAATTAAAAAAAAGTCAACAACACCTTTCCCGCGGAAATGATGGCCTTTGCTTTCTTTGGGGGTGGGGAATTCGAGTGTTTCCACTGGAAGCTTTGCCATCGTGTTTAAGGCTCGTAGTAGCGGCACCATGATTCGTCCTGGGTCACCATTGCAGAAGAGAAGTCGTCACCCTCGTTGTGATGCCCGATCAGATGAGTCAAGGCAACGCCGAACCTGTCCCTCTTTGGCAGTCGTTCGAAATCTTGGGCATCCATTGCGCACACAAGAGCCGATAACCGAGATGTTGATGAATTATGGTGTGAACGAACCGTGACTGCTCTTCACACGCTCTACCAGTTCATCGATGCTTATCCTCCGTTCTTGTCTAATCCGCTCATGAACCTTTGCAATTGTATTGGGGGCGATTGCAAAGTGGCTTTGGCCCGGTCTTGGATCGTCTCCGCAACTTTCACGTTCTTTTTTGAACCGTTTGCTTCAATGCTTTACAGTGGCGAATGAAATGCAGTGTTCAACGTAAAAGGCAGCCATATGGCTACAAAATTTTTTCGTGGAGACACCTTCATCTGTCAAAAAGCTCACGACACCACGCTATGCAACTTCTTGAGCGTCCATTATGCCACGAAGCCATGTTCAACCTAGTGCATGAGAGCATTAAAGAACATTTATACTCACGCCTGCGTGTCATTTTCGTAAATGAGAAATGCCTGTGTGCTACGCGTATTCCTCGCAGATAATGAACCAAAAAAATATTGCGCGGGGTGGGTTGGCTCACTTTTATTTTAATCACCTTCGTACATTAGACAGGCGAAGATACAATGGAGTATACAAAGGCGTAGATAAAGTTTGATAAAGGGTAAAAGAATATGACTGGAAACAAAGTTCACTGCACGTATACGGAAGACCTCGCAACAAGAAAATTTAATATGCGTATGTCTCCAATAAATCTAGTTATTTAAGAAAGGTCGCTATATAATGCTCCAAACAAGGCAAATAAACATGTTGCGCAATGACAGATTCACAGATGACAGAATCCTAAGTCCCACCCCCTCTCCCTCCACTCCCCCTGATTATCACGCGCGATGTAAGGCGGTGCGCTTCCTCCCCGCTTTTCTCCCTTGCGCACGCAAGGCAGCCGCCATCGGCGGCTCACCCATGCCATCCCTCCCCTCCCATGCTTTCACTCGCGCACACAGCATGCGGCGCGCGGTCACGATGTTGTCGCCGTTGGAATTTATACGGAACAAAAAGGCGACGGACACGGCAGAAATGCGCCTGGAGTGTCCACATAATTGCTACCGCAATAATCTCATAAGAGTATCTGCCAACTGAAGCGTCGCGTAGCCTATTACTTACCGCAAAAGAAGTAATAAAATCGAACTTTCACCATGCGACAATTCGCTGCGCCGCAACAATGTCTTTTTTTCTTTAGTAGGGTGGGGGCATCAAAATATAAAACAAACGCGATGGAATGCATGTTGGCCACAGTCGAACGCCTAGTTTGGGCACCTGCCGAAGGAATATCGAAGAAAACGTGAGACGCTTGGCCCACAGAGAACCATACGCACACTGCTCGGTATCCTACACCGGCGAGACAAGACTTTCCAGAGAGGTAGCGCTCAAGCGAAGGCGTTGCAGTACGTCGATATCCCCATAGCGATGGCGGCGAGCGACCATTGCTTCTTTTTCTCGTCTTCTAGCTAGAAAGCGTCCAAAACTCTGCCAGGCGAAAACCCACTCGGCCAGTGAAAAACGAACGCGCACCGTAGTGCGCCGTGCGGTGGTCATGGCAACACCAGAAAAACCCATGCGCTCTGGCTGGCTCGGGCAGCCCGCGGGTAGCGAGAATAAGAAAATTGAAGAGGCTCAATGTGGGGTCCTCGAGAATAAAAGACAAAGTAGAAAAATAAATAAGAACCTAGTTAGCTTTGTTGCCTTTAGTGCATTCGCATGGATTTTGTGGTGCAGGGGAAAAAATGTTGATATTCTTTTCTGTGACATGATGGCACAAATGAACCACCACAACGCTTCGTCTCATCAGACCGCGCTCTGTGCTTTGTCAACTTTAGAATAGTACACTCTAGTCAACATGTCTTATCGTGTGTTGATTTGGCTTGCCTTGTGTGTTCTGAAGTACGACTTTGGAAAAGTCAAGGCACCTTTGATATCAAATATTTATAACAATATTAAATCCACAAATTCCGGCATTGAAAATCCAAAGCACGACTTTGGAAATGTCAATGCACTTTAGAAGTTTAGAATAAATTTAATAACATAACGTTTCGCAATTGAAATTAATGCGCTCCGTAGATTCCGCGGCCTCCGCGACATGCCGTGACGAGCCCGTTCGCCACAGAAACGTCCTTGAGACATAGTGCTTGGAAGGGGTTCCTTGCGTTATGTGACTCCCGGTCCATAAGTGTTGCCACGAAATCCAGCCAGAATTCGCAATGATCACGACGAAATCTCCTTTTCGAGCATCAAAAAAACATTCTAGACGAAATTCAGATAGATTTCGGGTGACGGGGGATATTTTGGTCGGCGGTGCATGGCAGCACGAAAAACTTTCGGGGGGGGGGGGCGCTGAAGCCTCATACGCCCCCCCCCCCTGACTACGCCCATGGTACGTAAGGAAGAGCGCCGTGTTTGCGTACTTGTACGCTGCTTCTCGCTGGGTAACGTCGGCTGATTTCTGGTCAAGGAGCGTTCGCAGCCAAGAGCTTCGCCGTGCCTAGTCCGGTTCACAATGAACGTGGTCGTTGTGCTTAAAGGGAAATAGTTTTAGGCCAACGCAATATTTTTTCGCTGCATGGTTACAAGTTCGTAAGCAGCCGGAGGCGTCTCTGCGGAAGCAAGGTTCTCCGGTTTTGTCCAGGCCTTCCTCAAAGCGTGTCAATGGCGGCAAATATTGCAATCACCAGGGACAACCTCGTCCAGACCCACATCGAAATTGAATCATTGAGAGCGTACATAAGGCACTTTGCCTGCGCTCCTTGCCATCATCTAACCTCTCTAGCTGCAGAGAGACCACGTACCTCATTCTGCCGAACGGTGTTCGCACATCGTGAGGCTATAACATCTTGCTTCACACTTGCTGCGAGACCTTCGACTCCTCTTTGGTGCCTCATTCAGCCAAAGGTCTACCTGATAATACCTGGCATCCGGAAAAAAAAAGCGGATATGTCATCGCCAGCTCTTACACGGCTTGCTTTACTCCAATTATGTTAGAAGTACCGCAGTTCCAGCCACATATACACTGATAGCTCCATCCTGCGGAACAGCTCTACCGAACAGCTTGTCGTTATTAAAAAACAAAAATATGGAGTTTACCTGCGAAAACCACGATCTCATTATGAGGCGCGCCGGGGGTCTCCGGAATAATTTGTCCACCGGGGCTTCTTTACCATGCATTCCAATACACGGGTTCTTTTGCCTCCATCAAAATGCAGCCGCCGTCCAACGCCCTATCTATAGCAGCCCAATGTAATAGCCACTAAGCAACCACGGTGGGTCGTCGTCATTCCAGCAAAAACCATCAATCTCAAGTTGAAAACCTCGATGGCAGCAGAACTCGGAGCGCTTCGAGTCGCACTACACATTAATAATGAAGAACCAACGCAAAAATGGCCCGATTTTCTGTGTCTCGAAGCCCGCACTGCAGCCTTTACTGTCAGCCTTGCGGCGCGGTGCACATGAACAGTTGGTATTTGAAATCAGATAGACCATACACCACCTGACTGAGAAAAGACATGAAATAATTTTTCAGTGGCTACCAAGTCACTGTGGTATCATCGGCAATGATCGTGCAGACCAAGCTTCTCGTTCAGATCATGCAAAAGACAACCGCCTATCGATCAGGCTGTCTGGGACACAAGCTGCAAGTACGGTCCGGCTACTTGCACGCCAATGCACTACATCCGAGTGCAATGAACCACATTTTATGCACGCTCATTTATACACTCTCGACCCATTGTTAAGCCTTCGACTTCCGCTAAGACGTGACCCTTTTCTGTAGGTAATGGTTGGGCGTCGCGTTCACCAATGCCTACGCGTTCCGCGTAGGGATGGCCGACATCGCAGCATGTGGCGATTGCGGCGACTCGGAAACCATTTGGCATTGGTCTTTGCGAGTGCCCGCGGTGCGGAGACAATCGCTTTCCGTCGTGCTGAGTCACTTTAGCAGGGAAGAAGTTTGGGCGTGTTGGTGGGATGCATTCAGACCGGGATACATAGCGCAAAAATTACACAGGGACAAGCAGAACACAGGACGAGCGCTAACTTTGAACAATTGATTTATTGCAGCTGGTGAGTATATATATACTCACTGGGACGCCACTACAATAGAACACACTGAAGGGAAGGGGGAAAAAGACAGTCATGTGACTATTATGCCCAAAAATTCAAGCTCTTTCCTTGATAAAAATATAGACGGCGTGCTAACGCACTCGTCACCTGCTCTGGCTATCTCAGCTGCTTCCACAATTTCCCTCGTAATCTTATTCTTGTGGCGATAGACAACAACAGTTCGTTCTAATAGCGGAAGGCATGGAGCCTTCGCGTCACATTTTCTACAATGGGCAGCCAGATGCCCATCTTTTGCGATGCTCTCCACTTTGTTACTATGCTCCGCCAAACGCACGTTTAAACATCTGCCCGTCTGGCCCACGTAGTACTTCCCACACGAGAGTGGGATCTTATACACAACATTGCGAGTGCATGCAACAAAATGATCTTTGTGCGCGGTAGTGCAACCAGGCTTTGGTTTCCTCATGGGACAGCTCATCACACTCAACCTCAAGAGTTTGTTAGGTGCTGTAAACACAACGTTTACACCAGAACGTTGGCCGACCTCTTTTAGGTTGTGGGAAACCTTATGAAGGTAGGGAATTGCCGCCACTTTTCGTTTTTCCTTTTCTTGTTTCCTTCCTCTTACGTGGTCCGCTCTCTGCTCATCGCTCATGCGTGAAGTTAGTTTCTTTTGACGATGCAGGCCTTCAGCAACCGAGATAATGATATGTCTCGGATAGTCCGCTGCTTCCAGACGAGCCACCTGCTTCCTAAGGCCTTCATCTAGCAAGTGAGCACATGACTTAGATAGAGCACATGACAGGAAAGAACGTACGATGCTTCTTTTTATGAGTTTAGAGTGTGCAGAACTGTACCTTAAGGGCGGCTTATTAGCTCTGGGCTCATATACCCAACACACGTGTTCGGCTTTGAAATGCAAACGCAAATCTAAAAACCTGATATTGCCCTGCGCTGGAAATTCAATAGTGAACGTAAGTGGCCTATAATACTCATTGAATGAGGCAAGAATACAGCTAACAGCAGGGTTTGAACAGTCAAAACGGCAATCTACATAAGAACTGGCAGCCGGATCAAGTAGGGATCTATCTAAAAATACCAAAAAATCATCTACCTATCTAAAAACCTTCACAACGCCCAAATCACCCACCCGCACCGCAAAAGCTTTGTCACAACGAGCTAAAAACAGGTCACTTAAAATGGGCGCTATGCAAGAGCCTATGCAAACACCCTGCTTTTGCAGGTAAATGTTATTGTCAAATTGAACAAAAGTGGACCTCAAATAAAAATTATAAAAGCTCTAAAAACCTTGCCACACTAACACCACAAGCGTTAGAAAAAAGGACAGCGCCGTGCTCATCTATTGCCGCCTCAACACTGCACAGCAAACCCTCATGTGGCAATGAATAAAACAAATCTTTTATGTCCACAGAAAATCTTTTATGTCCACAGAAATGCAGTGAAACACGTCGACGTGTTTCGCTGAAGAAAGTAAGGTTGCGAGCTAAGCAGATGTGTAAAGATCTTAATTTTGCAAACGTTGCAAAGAAAATCAATGGCACTGACGGTGACTGCCTAGAAATGTTTTTCACCGCGAAGACCCATAAGGATGATTGTCCTTTTCGCGTCATTGTTTCTGAATCCGGGACGTGGCAGAAGTGCGTCGCAGAATTCCTGCAAAGTAGCCTGAGACTCCTCAACGTGGCGGATCCGTTTCTTACCAAAGATTCTTCAGCTGTGATCAACTTCTTAAATGGAGCTGACGGCGAGTGTTTAACTGCATTTTCTGTGGACATAAAAGATTTGTTTTATTCATTGCCACATGAGGGTTTGCTGTGCAGTGTTGAGGCGGCAATAGATGAGCACGGCGCTGTCCTTTTTTCTAACGCTTGCGGTGTTAGTGTGGCAAGGTTTTTAGAGCTTTTATCATTTTATTTGAGGTCCACTTTTGTTCAATTTGACAACAACATTTACCTGCAAAAGCAGGGTGTTTGCATAGGCTCTTGCATAGCGCCCATTTTAAGTGACCGGTTTTTAGCTCGTTGTGACAAAGCTTTTGCTGTGCGGGTGGGTGATTTGGGCGTTGTGAAGGTTTTTAGATATGTAGATGATTTTTTGGTATATTTAGATAGATCCCTACTTGATCCGGCTGCCAGTTCTTATGTAGATTGCCGTTTTGACTGTTCAAACCCTGCTGTTAGCTGTATTCTTGCCTCATTCAATGAGTATTATAGGCCACTTACGTTCACTACTGAATTTCCAGCGCAGGGCAATATCAGGTTTTTAGACTTGCGTTTGCATTTCAAAGCCGAACACGTGTGTTGGGTATATGAGCCCAGAGCTAATAAGCCGCCCTGAAGGTGCAGTTCTGCACACTCTAAACTCATAAAAAGAAGCATCGTACGTTCTTTCCTGTCATGCGCTCTATCTAAGTCTTGTGCTCACTTGCTAGATGAAGGCCTTAGGAAGCAGGTGGCTCGTCTGAAAGCAGTGGACTATCCGAGACATATCATTATCTCGGTTGCTGAAGGCCTGCATCGTCAAAAGAAACCAACTTCACGCATGAGCGATGAGCAGAGAGCGGACCACGTAAGAGGAAGGAAACAAGAAAACGAAAAACGAAAAGTGGCGGCAATTCCCTACCTTCATAAGGTTTCCCACAACCTAAAGAAGGTCGGGCAACGTTCTGGTGTAAACGTTGTGTTTACAGCACCTAAGAAACTCTTGAGGTTGAGTGTGATGAGCTGTCCCATGAGGAAACCAAAGCCTGGTTGCACTACCGCGCACAAAGATCATTTTGTTGCATGCACTCGCAATGTTGTGTATAAGATCCCACTCTCGTGTGGGAAGTACTACGTGGACCAGACGGGCAGATGTTTAAACGTGCGTTTGGCGGAGCATAGTAACAAAGTGGAGAGCATCGCAATAGATGGGCATCTGGCTGCCCATTGTAGAAAATGTGACGCGAAGGCTCCATGCCTCCCGCTATTAGAACGAACTGTTGTTGTCTATCGCCACAAGAATAAGATTACGAGGGAAATTGTGGAAGCAGCTGAGATAGCCAGAGCAGGTGACGACTGCGTTAGCACACCGTCTATATTTTTATCAAGGAAAGAGCTTGAATTTTTGGGCATAATAGTCACATGACTGTCTTTTTCCCCCTTCCCTTCAGTGTGTTCTATTGTAGTGGCGTCCCAGTGAGTATATATATACTCACCAGCTGCAATAAATCAATTGTTGAAAGTTAGCGCTCGTCCTGTGTTCTGCTTGTCCCTGTGTAATTTTTGCGCTATGTATCCCGGTCTGAGTGCTGAGTCAGTTGGACGACCATCCTCTGTCGAAAGAAATAATTTTGCAACATCGACGCGAATTAACATCGCGTCAGTAGGCTGTGCAAGTTCCCCGCCGTGGTTGCTGAGTGGCTATGGTGTTAGGCTGCTCAGCACTAGGTCTCGGGATCGAATCCCGGCCACGGCGGCCGCATTTCGATGGGGGCGAAAACACCCGTGTGCTTAGATGTAGGTGCACATTAAAGATCCCCAGGTGGTCCAAATTTCCGGAGTCCTCCACTACACACTAAAAAAAAGAGTATCTCTTTTCGGAGAGTCTCGACTCGCCACGTATACGACACACTTTGTGGGAGACACCCGAACTCTCTTTCGGCAGAGAGTCCCGATACTATCTGTGCTCGATACAAGGTGGTTACGTGACTCCACACACAATAGTAATGCACACTCTCTCGTAGTAGTCTCCTAACCCTCTCAAAAGGGTTACACGACTAGTGCTGAGGGAGTCCGTTAACTATTCTGCATGAGTTAGACGACTCAAGATAAAGGGCCACATGACCACTGCTGAAGGATTCGGGTAACTATTCTTGATGAGTCTGATGACTCCAGCAGTGTGTGTCAAGTTACCCTTACTGCGTGGTGCAGGACTCTTGCAAATAGAGTAAAATAACTAATCCATGTAAGTCGTTTGACTCTCAGATGGCAGTGTCGAGCCACTTTTCAAACTGTGTCACCAACTTTTGTTGTAAGTACACACGACTACGGCTATTTCTCAAGATGACTACTGCGAAAAGACAACATATAAGGAAGAACCCATTGCAAACTTGCCAAAAAGGACATGGCAGGTTAGCAAAAGAAAGTTAGCATTTCATCCCCCTTTCTTGTCTTCTGGAAAATTCAAATGTATTAGTCAGCACAGAATCACCATGACAGCAAGACAGTTCTCATTACTATTAAACTGGAATCTATAGCCAACCAAGCAAAACAGTCTTAAATAAACATCCAATATGCAGCCTGCAGGTGCATATGCATGACACTGCAATGCAACTCAGAACCATAATGAGACCCCAAAATATTATGTAACTCGCGTAGAAGTTCAATTCAGCACTGCACAAGGCTTTAATGTCACAACATTTATAAGTTAAACCTATTTCACTGTTCTTCGAGACGTGTTTTTATTTATAACTTACGATTTAACATTTTAGGCAAGTAAGCTACACATAACAAATAAAAAAGCTGCACTTATGTAGATAGGAGACGCCGATAATCAAGTTCAATAAAAACAATATTCCAACTTAGATTACATAATCTATGCGTTATACTATGCTTGCTGAAAACAACTGGTTGGCAATTGATAATCCAATCTAACCGTAAGAACAGCTGTCTTACCTTATGGTACTCTTGTTGGCACTTTTTCCCCACAACTTGTGCGTGTTAGCATCAGTTGAAAATTGATCTGAACAATACTACATTAAAAAGATGTGCATCAGTTTTATTCTGTCATACAAGATGCCACAGTGTATAAAAGCTTCAGAACAGATAATATTACAACAATAAATACAGCAACATTTATACTAATTGTTTATTGATGTTGACGAACATACTTTTCCAAGACGAAGTATAATAGCTGACACAGACAATTTCACAGATTGCAATAACCACTAATACAAAACTTGCCATAATGCAAACACCCTGACAAAATATGTAGCACAGGTAGCTGTATTTTGTTACGGCAAATATAGCACATGAATAATGAGGACAAGGGAGGAAGCAGAACACGCAAAGAAACTATACCCAGCTTCATGCATGCAGCTGTAACAATACACATGGTGCACCAAGATCCAAAAGAAACAAAGAGGAAGATGTGAGGAAGGCTTCTTTCACTCATCACAAGTCATCCTGTAAGAGCACATTATGCACTGGCTGTAATCTAGCCTCAGGACATATATGAATAGGATACATTAGGTGCCACATTTACAAATCACTCATACGATGTTCTTGTGATTGTCCTTATTCCGATTTTTAACTTGGAAAGCATGACTGAGTTACGTAAAGCCTCCCTACGGATTGGCACCTATACAGAAAGAAGTGTTTGTGTAAACACTGGAGGTCATGGAAGGATGACTGACAGATACCTCTTTTAATTCTTTTGCCTTTGTTATTATCTACCACAGTAGTGTTTTGCAGAGTGAAACACATCCAGATAATACACTGTGGGCAACAAAGTGTGAATACCTGTTCTTGATTTCTACCTTTCTATGGTGTCCCGCTAAGGTAAGATTGGTGCGAAAAATTGTCTTCCCAATGTATGCGTTCCCACAAAACGAAACAGGAGCAGATGATAAGCCACATTAATGGTGCGTGAAATAAAACATCTGTTCTTAACTTACCACTGCAATTCTAATCTGGTGCGATTTTCTGCTTTGTTGTGTACTCTAGCACAGGTGCTATGCAGTTCACTTGGTGCCCAAAACAACTCTCACACCATAGCAGGACGTCAATTTTCTTTTTCAAATTCTAAGCGAACTTTGGTTATGGGGGACAATTGCAAACTTATAGTTTTGCTTTGTATCTTCATTATGTTGTAGAGCACGGTAAAAAGCAAGAACAGATATTTATAATTTAGGTTCCCACTGTGCATTGCATGGATATGTTTGAATGAATGATAAAACTACTTGGTAGATAAACATATGAAAGATAAGAGAATTAAGCTCGAAGTCTACCATATCAGTAACTGGGAATTTTATGTGTAATTGAAGTTTTGTGATTCCCAGTGATGAAGAAACAGTTTTGACAATAGGTGTCAAGGCAACTAAGTCACTCATGCTCACAAAGGAAACAAAATACAAGCAAGATTACAAGAAGTTCGAACTTGCAACCTAAAATGAGACACCTCACATGACTGATTTATGTATTTACTGAGCATAAATTACATCTGGAGCATAAACTGCTTGTACAAGATGACGAACAATAAGTTACTTTTGCTTTCTCTCTGGGGCATTTGGCTCTTCTGAAACATGCACATTGTGTGGCACAGCTGCGTGGATGTAGCTGGACACAGCTGTTATTCAGCATCAATCTCTTTTTGTGGACCTCTACTATTATCGTTGTTTTTTTAATTAGCAAATAGCCTAACTATTGGGTTCATCAGCTCCATTTTAAACAAAACATACTGACAGATTTCCCTGTTTATCGCGAACAAAGAGATGGGTACATCATTTCAGATTTCAAGAAACAGCTGTGGAACAGAACAAATGCTGAAGACAAAATCTACAATGACCAGTACCTTTTTTATTAAATGCCATGTACTAGCTCTTTCTGCAATGAATACCATTATTACCAAACATTGTAGCCTGAAAAAATAATTGGGAAATATTTACAAAAGTGACAGAGATTAAAACTGCACGTTAACTTCATAACGTCTTCTTAAACAAGATCACAATAATTGAAGTTTCCTTAATTTCAGCAAAATGCTCATATCCCATTATTGGAGCTAGTCAGTGCTGAAGGCATTGTTAGTTTGTAGGAGTCCTCAGACTGGCAGCTCTGAACTATTTGTCACCATACTTGGTGGAACATGCTTTGCTCTTTCAGATATTACTTTGCCAAAAAGCCTTCTGTGAGCCTTTGGGACAATTCTGTGTGGAAGAGAAATCTATTTGATCTTTACTTTTTGGGCATGTGTATCTCAGAACTGGTGCTAGTCTGAGTCCTTACAAAGTAGACGTTATTGAGTACTGTAATTCTAATGCCTGCCACTGCTATAAATTTCTGTTAGTGCAAATTGTCGCACTGTCATGAAGCAGTTATCTTCAATAATTAGTGGCAGTGGCAATAATTAGTGACAAAACACAAAATAAATATATGGAGTCAAAATGTAAATGTCGAACAAAGTTATAATCAAATCTATATTTCACAGAACTGTATTTTTTTCCGTTAGTGTACCAATACAAATTGCAGATTCACAAACATTTTAGTATTGCACTTCTGCCAAATGCAGGAAAATTCACCGTCTTTAACAGAAGCCCATGGGAAGACAGCCCAGATTCACTTCAAGAAGAGGACTTGCCTTAAACTTTGCGTCGCTATGTTGTACGTCACTATAGCAACGGGCACGTTTTGCTGATTGAATATTACTCGAAATATTTTATTATTTGTACTAGAGGTTTGAAAAGAGAGCCAATTGTAGAGTTCTTCATGCACATTTCATATATTCCATTAGTTTTTGTTCAGCTGCTTCTTGAGTTACGTCCTACACAACGGCAAAATACATTGTGATATTTGCCAGCACTTTCTTGTCTATTAAATTTTCACAAAAAGCAGTGCCCTGCAGCTAACTCAGCTCTCTGTAGACTGCAAGGTGCCGATATCCATTGAAACAGCAGGTAAGGTTACTAGAAGTTTGCAGGATTAGTAGGCAGGCAGGCAGGCCTGCCTACTAATCTTGCATACCTCTCACGTACTCTGAAAAAAAATTATTCGGAATACTTTAATTTTTTCTTACAATAGCATGATAATGACCTTGTGCACTTATATTTGTCCTATACAAATGAAATTTGGCATACATACTCTTCAAGATATGCAGAATACCGATATCTAATTGAAATTGCAATCTGTAAAAATTATTTAAAGTGGCCTAATATTTTCTGCATAGTTCCAGTAATTGTACAAGCTGTTTGGATAGGTATCGCCACTTTGCGGTATACAACTAGCTAAATAAGATACAGCATGAAACTATTTGCAAAACTTTTGTAAACAAGAAAGTAGCCCATAAAAATATATTGCCACTATGTAGGACATAACTAAAGAACACCAGCTACATAAAAACCAATGACAATTCAAATCTACATAAGACTCCCTATGAATGGCAGTACATTAAAATCTCTAGTACAAATAATTAGAAAAAAGTTGTTTCGAGGAGCATTTCCCCTTAATAAGTGGGTGTCAGTGTTTCTACCAAAGGGTTAGAAAATGCCTTGAGGCATACCATAGGGAGTTTTATAAATAGCACACGCACGCATTTGCCTCAAAAGCCCCATGCCCTGCTTGCATTGCTTAGACATTTTTGTGCATTCTGTTGTATGTCACCGTTTGCACCCCTTAACACTGAGGGCGCAAAACCAAAAAACAGCCTATTATTACACTGAATTTTTAGCTTGTAAAGGGGTTGTATGCGAATGGGGGCAGCCAACTCTAGCGTGAAGATAAACACATATTTGTTCTCGCATTAATGAAACCGGTCAAAATATAATTTCGCAAATCTCGAAATGAATGCACAAAGAACCTTGCCGATTGTTACATTAGTGTCCCAAACAAGATCTTTTGCTGTTTATAGTTCCTAGTTTAATTCACTTTCCTCTAGTAAATGGGCTCTGACCTAGAATACTCAGTGTAGGAGACTAACTCAGGCCTGGAAGCCAATATTTAAATCTCAAATAGTCATTCATCCCCCGACCACATGGCACTGCTACGTCATCAGAAGAAGCATGCATCCATTGACATACATAGTCTGTAAAATTATTTTTACAAGATCTGTAGCGTTACTCTTGCACTAACAGATTCTGAAACTTAGAAAATGCATCGCTATTTAAAGCACTGTTGCAAACCTGTGTGTTGCAATGCAGAAATGCAATACTCAATATGTGTAATACAACCAATGTGCGCATGAAACCTATGCTACCTTTGACATTCTTCAGTGGGGCAAATAAGCACTCAGAAATGCCAAGGGTGTCATAGCTTTCATGTCTCAAACCTTGTATGTAAGTACCGCTGGTATGTTTGCAGTGAAAGGAAGTCGCCTTATTACCAGACTTACGAGGAGAACCCATGTTTCTCTAGTTCAATATTTTCTTTCTTGTGCTCCTATATCCTTGAGTTTTTCAAAAATAACGGGTGCTTGAAATAAGTACTCTATATTGCTCTTAAATTTATCCTGCACCAGAGCCCGTGTTATGTTACATTTCTTGAACACATTGCAGTGCTGTAGATTATCAAAGGAAGAAAAAATGCCGTAAGTTCGCATTTTAGCCTTCTGTACAACAAGAATTATAAACCTATCAATTATATCCACAAGTACAAAAGAACTACGAGAAACGGCGCTTAAAGGCAGGTATACATTATAATAACAGGAGTTGATGTTGAGAATTCTAACAGAAAGGAACTATTAAAAACTAGGTACTAAAGACACACATGATTTGTAATAACAGAAATATTTGCAAAGAATTTGAAGAGACAAATATAATGTCTCTTCAGATCACCCCACCACAACTTTCATCCATGGTTCGATAAGTGATCACAGCTGTTTGGATAGATGGAAGGTGAGGCACAGCTGTGAAATAGGTGGAACATGTAGAGGGGTCACCAAAGGTTGCACGCTGGTTGCACAGCAGGTTGCCTTGATCTCCGGACTCACTCGACACTGATGTGTTGAGCCTGGTTAAACGTCGTTCGCAAAAGGCCTGGCCCAAGTGTGCGGCATGGCTTTGGTAAAATTTCGAGGCAACCTGAAAAACACAGATCCATATATATAAGCACCAAAATATTCTGTACCATAGGGCACATCTGAAGCTTACCATCTGCACATAGCAGATGATGAAAACAGACACAAGTCACCAGACTCAAGGTATATAAATGCGCAAGAGTGTAAATTAATGTGAAGAGCTGCTTATAGGATGGAATCCTTCATTTTGTCTTTAGTGGATCAATAATAGCATCTTAACATAAAGTCAAGTGTACATGACCCTCGCTACTTGTGTAAGTAGGCGATTCCATGCAAGCTGTTCGAACCAGGCACACGACCACTTGGAATTTCTTTTTGAAAACTGAGGGCCCTTCAATATAGAACAAATCTCAATTTCACGCAATACTTAAAGTAAAAAATATTTTTACTCGCGTAAACATTATGTCAAATTTTGTGTAACGCACCAAAGTATGCATCATAGCATGGCATAGCCAAAAATTTGCTTCCTTCATTAGGAGGGCCAAATTTTTAACGACAATAAAGAGAGGCCTTACATCAAAAACTTTACTGCTTATTAGCCCCTGCTCCGTTTATTATGGCTGATTAAAAATGGACAAAATGGCTTATTAACTTTATTTTCACAGAAGTGACCTACAGCAAAAGCTGCAAATTTATGCAATCCATGTGTTTAGAACTTGTGTGCAAGAATGGTATCAGAAAGATACATTATGCAGAAGTGCAGAGAGAGGTGGATGAACTTGGAAAAGAAGTCAGTTTTGGTGTACGTTTATGTAATCCACGTGTTTATGACTTGTGCTGTGTGCAAGAACTGGTTTCAGAAAGATACCTTATGCAGCAGTGCAGAGAGAGGAGAACTTGGAAAAGAAGCCAGTTTTGGCGTACGTTTATCGGCCTACTTACCATTGAGGCAGCCCTAGTAAATTTATGCCAAATACCATGTATGAGAGTACATTGTATTGTTTTTAAATTGGTAAAGCTTTATCAAAGTAGTTTTTGTGTTAAGCAAGAAAAAAATTGTACAAGTGGTCTCTTGTAGTTTCAAAATTTGCATCGCATTTCGTCTAATACACATAGCCTCTTGGCGGCTAAGACAAAATGCATGGACTTGAGCATCCCTGCACAGATAGCAGAGGTCTAAACTTCTTCGAAGTTATTTCTTTCATTGCTGAGTGACTACAAGCCATTTCACTCTAAAAGACGCCGCTTAATTACAGGTATTTATCTGAATCTTTCTGTCGGCTGTCAGCATGTTTGGCATCATCAGTAAGGCTGCCAACTCCCTAGTAGACGTAGTCGGGACATGGTGGCGGCAGGATGCAGTGGCAGAAGCCGCCAAAGGCTCCCAACTCCCTAGTGGACGTAGTCAGGACAGGGTGGTGGTAGGACGCAGGGGTAGGAGCCGCCAGAGTGTATCTGGAACAAATTTGCACAAATGTTCTTAGTCCTACCAGGTCACGATTTACAATACAAATTGAGCTGTCTGTGTAACATGGCTACCAATAAAAATAAAGGTAAACAGTTAGGTCCTACGACACAACTAGAAGCCCGACAAAAAAGGAACAGTACTTATGTTTATGAAACTCCAAACAATGAAAAAAAATGTGCAACCGATTTGTGCATGGAAGTTCGGTTGAAACCTGAGCTCACGCCATCAAGTGATCTGCTACTCAACTGCAAGCCTGCCACCTTAAAATGTCATTGTAAATTTTTACATGCTTTATTTTAAGCTGCATTATTACAAGTTCAAAATATCTTAATATAAGTAAATCACCAAGCTAATTCAATTAACGAATTCCAGTGGTCGTTAATGCAACAAAGTGCAAGCTCGGAATGAAGCTGGCCAAACTGGGCAGTGAAAAATAACAATGTGGTTCTCTACATCTTGTTTTCCTGGCTTTCGCTCTAGCACTGGAATATACAAGAATTTTGTCATTCCTGATATTTCACCCTGCTAATTTTTATGCCATAATGCATAATACTTCATCAAGAGCAATAATGCTTTCCTTTAATCGTAAATAGTGATAGAACAAGAAAATTCATTGGAGCCAACGTTTTGAGAAGAAAAATCTCCTTCTCTTTGTCGAAATCGTATCCAGCTTTTCTGGACACAAGGGTTTAGTTCGCGTGAGTGCCACCACGAGGCGTACTCACCTTAAACTTTTCAAGCTTCCCGCGGTGATGCGTGAAGACGTCAACCAAACAAAAATAAAAAAGTAAGAGCTATCCCTGCGCATTGAACTTCGCCACAATGCTTGTCCCACCGGAGTTATCAGTGTTCTTGATCAAGCGTATTCGCTCGTCGCCTGGGTCGGTATTTTGTAGCGATGCCTTTTCCGATTCTATGCTTTTTCAGGCTTTTCGCGCTTGGCCAGTGGTCAGAGCGACGGTCTGCCCACATTATCAACGGGGTCAGGTGGCCATGTGTGGTGGATGATAAGAATAGCATAGAATAAGGCATAAAGCATCGCTACACAATAGCGGCCCTGGAAACTACTCGTCATCCAACGTTTACTCGCGACAAGCAATTGTTGATTCTGGGCTTTTGTTGCGTTCTTTTTTTTTTCCTTTCCTTTTCTTTTTCTTTTTTTTTCATTCTACGCAGTAAAGAAGCTAGCCTAACCGTCAGAAGCCCTTCGGGGCAGCCTTTCTTCAGTCGGCACACATTGTTAACGTCTAAACATTGTACAGCCTCTACTAGAGACGCCGTCATGGACGGATTTTGATTTTCCCCTATCAAATTCATTAAGGTGTACACAATTATTTCACTAGCGACTTTGCAATGCGCACTCATGGGATACCGCCGCAGCTGCAAATCTAGAGGTGCTAAGTAATAAGACATATACATGGATTTGTTGGTTTTTCACCTTGACACAAAAGTCACGACACAAGAGTTGAGCAAACTGTCCCTGTGTCGTCACAGGGTGTGAGAGCGGGCTAGTTGGTATCCATGCTAAAGTGACTAGCGCAAGAGTGGACACGGGGCACTGAAGAGGCGAAAAAGATAAGCGCAAACTTCCAACTGGGCGCTTGTCCTTGTAGCGTTTTTAGTGTCCCCTGTCCACTCTTGCGCTAGTCACTTCAATCTGTGTCGTCGTCCGTTAGCATGCCATGACCGAAGCTGCTCGCAATATTAGGTGACATTTACTTGCCACCATGCCAGGTACACCCTTGGGTATGACATATACAGCACTAGCAGTTAGTTTCCAAAGTAGTCTCCTATGGCGGTTATCCACGTGCGTGAAGCAAGAACGCTATTTAAAATCATTGTGCAGTAATATATGCGGGATTTGTACGTTCTCCACATTCTCTACGATGTTGCCGTTCCGCCTCTATTATATAGCCGCAATCTAGACTAGCAGCTATCGAACGCCATAAAGGCTATCCACATATTCAACCCTTAATGACCATCGGTTATGTTCCCTCCTCATTACATGTCCTGCCCGTGCCCTCCCCCCACCCTATTTCTTTTTCTTGACTTCAACTAAGATGTCATTAACTCGCGTTTGTTCCCTCACACAATCTGCTCTTTTCTTATCCCTTAACGTTACACCCATCATTCTTCTGTCCATAGCTCGTTGCGTCGTCCTCAATTTAAGTAAAATCCTCTTCGTAAGCCTCCAAGTTTCTACCCCGTAGGTGAGTACTGGTAAGACACAGCTATTATACACGGACTGGATTCCAAGAGAAAAGAAGGGTGGCAGAAAGATAGGTGGGCGGATGAGATTAAGAAGTTTGCAGGGACGTCATGGCCACAATTAGTAGATGACCGGGGCTGTTGGAGAAGTATGAGAGAGGCCTTAGCCCTGAAGTGGGTGTAACCAGGCTGCTGCTGCTGCTGCTGCTGCTGCTGCTGCTGATGATGATGATGATGAAATATTCAAAGACCTCACGCGCAATTCCTGACACTTAATTGTATTCAAGAGTTGTGCGACTGCCCAGGACATCCTTAACGAATGTTACATAACACATTACGAGGCTTTACTTGCCAAAACCACGATTTTATTATGAGTGGAGGATTCGGGAATAATTTAGACCACTTGGGATTTTTAACGTGCGCCTAACCCTAAGTACGCGGGTTTTCGCATTTCACACCCATTGAAATACGGCTGCCGTGGTTGTGATTCGATCCCGAGACCTCGTGAGTAGCAGCCGAACCCAATAAAAGCTAAGCAACTACGGAGGGGAAGGAATGTTGGCAGTAGGAGGAAAGGCACAGCGTGCACGTGAGACAATTTGTTCCCACCCTCATTGCGCGAGAATGGGTACCATCTGTCCAAGAATGACACCGTAGAATGCACTGTATTCAATGTGATGGAGTCCGCGTCCGATATTTCAGACCCGTCTCATACTGTAACTACTGACGACCAGCCATCTCGCTAATACGTGCAGTCGCTTGACAGCTGCCGAGAGCTGGCGTCGGCCACAGCACCTACTTGACCTTTGTTCAACACTTGCCGACATTCTCGCCTTATTTCGCACCATTGCGTTTCAACTGAACTGCTTCAACAGCCGATTTATTTGTGCCAGAATTTGGCCACCCTGTCAACGTTATGGTTTCTTATTTTTAGGCTAATGCTGTCCTGAAATTTCCAGCGGTTTCACCTCTCCCAAAATTCCCGCATTTTTGTCGGCCTCTGTTCATATTTTGGAGGATTTTTAATAGACGTGGAAACAATTGCGTAGCCCCCTGACCAAGCTGCTCAAAAAGTCATTTTATATCCCTGAGGTCTTGTGCAAGCTTCCGCCTTCTTGCCCTTCATCAACCTCCTGATTTCCCTCTCAACTGTATCCCATTTTGACGACTCCAATCCCACGGACGTTGGCAACGATATAATGTCCATGGGATTAAAGCCATTTAAATCAATTCTACTGTAGATACGACAGCCGCTTTTGCTCACTATGAATGGAAATATTCCGTTAATGAGCGCCATTCTTAAGCATTTAAATTGACAGCAAAAAAATTATGCGGGTCCCATGTATGTGCGAATCGATGTTAGCAAAGTGTTTGTTGTCATTGCCATACGTAATCTCCACACAGTAGACAGGCACTCTCTAATTAAATGCTGTCAATGTTGGCCTGATTACGCCTGCCACTGTGATGCAAATAAACGGAACTTCAACTCATTTTCTCAGAAATAAACGCTGAATGAAATGCTGACGTCATCCTAAACAAGGTCAGCAAGCGCCGTAGTGCTCGATCTTATGATGTCCCTATTCGCAAGCTTATATTCGTGATTTTCTTTTTTTTTTAGCGGGGGGGGGGGGCGATGTGCTCTTGAACCCAGAAATGTCCCTCGGACGTCTTCATGTGCTCGATTTTATTCTCAAGTACCCAATGAAAACTCTCATCGCTGCAACTTCATGATGTCCTGGTGGCAGGCCACCATGTCGTGTCGCGCAAGTATGACCACGCTGATTCATTTGGGTTGACATATACTATTTTGTGCGTCATACTTCGCCACATTCATTTTTCAAACTATTCCAGAGCTCGAAAAGGGCGGCCAACTCACTACGTCCCTCTCCTGTGTTTACTTCCGCAAAATGTGTGCTTATCGTTGCGGTTAGCAAATACGCCCAGCGGTATGCTACCACTCAAGCCTTTCTGGCGGCTGAGCAACTGAAGTCGCAGGCTTTATTCAACATGGCGTCGACGTTCAATATGGCTATCCTCAATTACTTTTCGCGGACTTCTCTCACCGCTTTCTCTCCAGTGTCATCTCTTACACTACTCGCTCCTGCTAGACACAACACAAACACGCAACGACCTTAAAGAAGTGTCAATTACACGCTAGTTGACACGCTGTCGATGTATACTACCGCTGAGCACCGGGATTGGACCGTGGTCCTGTCTATGGTGACATTATCCGTCTACAGCCTCGCTCAACAACACAACTCGTTAAGCATCACGTTTTTTTTTTTTTGACAAGAGCATAGTGTATTTCCTCTGAATGTGCTTTCGGCTTTAGAGGTGACCTTACACGCCCGCTTATTCTGTTACGTTGACGGCGACCGTTGTCGTTAGGATGCCGCCTCATTCTGAGCTTCGCAGTCACCAGAGAGCAGAGAAAGCTGTCTTCACAAACAAACCACCCGGATTCGAGCCCATCTCCCAAATGCACCATCTTGCATTTGGAAGATGGGCACGCTAACCATTACGCTACCACCTGCCTCCACCAATTTCTGCTTATCTGCCTTCCCACTTCACGTTTTTGCCGCAGACGCAGGCAGAACGGATGCAGAAACGAAAAAAAAAAGTAATGATTGCTTTAGCCGCCAACTGACACATGACCTTAACTTTGGCAGGTTATTCTCATTGGAGAGCATGTAGGCTTGTGGCTGCGTGCAGATTGTGGGTCGCCTTAGCTTTATTGTAAATTTGCTTTCACCGACTCTTTTAAGCTAGAACTGAAATGCCGGACAGAAATGAGACCTACCGTTGAATATTTTTTTTTTGTTTTCTAGGTTTAAACCAAAAACGCTCATTTACACAAATAGGGATTTTTTTAAGAAATGGCATAATGATACTATATTTCGAAGTCATGTCGGTTTGTCAATACGGGTCGCCACCACGTATCGACGAAAGGGCATCACAGTGCCGATGCACGCGGCAGGTTACTAAATGAAGAAAACAGGAAACAAGTGTTTTTCAGTTCTCGCAACATATTGTACATAGAACACAAGGCACCCACCACAATGACACATTATTTTTGACAACAGCGACACACAGTGGCAGACTGATATACTTCCTAAAATGGTTTCTCATATGAAGTGCTGTGCCACACGTGTCAAACACGATTCGTTCTTTTTTGTTACGTCATAGGCAAGCAGCCTATATATATAGTTTGCTGTAACCGAAATAAAGCAGTGCGCGACGTGCTCATGGATCGTCTCTTGGAAGTCAAGGCTCCACATTGATTATGCCGGACCAATAGAGGGACGCATGCTGTTGATAGTTGTCGACTCGCATAATAAATGGATTGAGGGACTTCCCGTCAAGTCGGCGACCACAGAATTCACAATCGCGCGGCTTCGAGAACTGTTTGCTTGTTTTGGCTTGCCGCAAACAGTTGTATCAGATAACGGGCCTCAGTTTGCAAGTCAGCAGTTTTCCCAGTTCATGACTGTCAACAACATAACTCATCTGCGTAGTGCGCCGTACCACCCACAATCTAATGGTCTGGCAGAGCGTGCGGTCCGCACAATAAAGGATGGCCTTCTTAAGCACTCGATGGTGAACGATCTCGAAACAAAACTAGCGCGAGTGCTGCTAGGCTATCGACGTATGCCACTACCGTGCGGCAAGTCTCCTTCAGAGATGCTGCTAAACTAACAAATTCGTTCGCGCTTGGATACTTGCGTGCCTTCTCTACCTCGAAGTTACTCGCAGCCTCCCAGATTCCAGTCCGGCGACCAAGTGTGGGTGCGCAACTTTGGCCAAGGGAAGCGTTGGCGTCCAGGCATCGTCAAGAGCACAGATGGTTCACGCCTGGTAACGGTCGGCACTCCAGATTGCCTAGCCAGGCGTCACTTCAACCAAATTTTCCGTCGCGTGCCTGTGTCACCCGTGACCCCAAAAGTGGAGGCTCCCGACTCGCTTCAACCCAGCCCGGACAACAAGAATCGGCCCACGTCAACGCCAGAAGGCCGGTGCAGCCTGGCCACTCCAGAACCAACTGGCACCGCGCCTGTTCCTTCGACAACACCTCCAACGTCCCTCCCAGCCGAACAGGCTCTCGTCCCCCTAGTCCGCCGGTCTTACGGAGGTCTACCCGACAACGAAGACCCGTGCAAAGACTGCAGATTTTATAAGAAAGGGAGAAGTGATATGAAGCGCTGTGCCACACGTGTCAAACACGATTCGTTCCTTTATGTTACGTCATAGGCAAGCAGCCTATATATATAGTTTGCTGTCACTGCAATAAAGCAGTGCGGTACGTGCTCTTGGATCGTCTCCGTCACTCTGTCCCCCGCTACAACAGTCTCATTTTATTTTTTTATCGCACAACCGCAAGCACAGGTTGCGTCGCGCGTATATCGCAGCCACGTACGGCGACCGCGCTCCTTTTCGACCAACAATGTGGCCCCTGGCGGCTTCATGCGCTCCCGTAAGTGGCGGATCGAACTGTCACTCCAGAAGTTTAAATACACAACCCCATTGCATAGAAACGACGGCATGATTCTTAACATATTGTTGGCTTGGATATGTTTGGCACGAGGCCCAAGACCCTGTCTTCTAATGCGTTCTTATGTTTGCGTTCGCGTCTCTGTCTTGAAGGGACGCGCATCGTAACATGCTGCAATAGTGCTTGCGTTGAGCGTATGTATGGCAAAAACGCGGTTCTAAAATGCCTGTTCACTAACTTGTGCAGTAAACCCATGTTTATAGTATTCGCTCAGTATAGTAGTAGTATAGTAAGAGTCACGAGTATGGCATCCGTAACCGCAAGCGTCACGTTATGGTCGCAACTTGTCGGGACAGCGTAGTTCTAATCCACAGACCCTGCCACTAAGGAATACGTGGCAAGACATGGCTGATGAATAAGTAATTGCGAAGATTGGTTTTCAGTAATGGTTTTTTACCAAGAACGGCGGGAGCCTTTACTGCCGCACAGGACGGATGCTGGGCGGTGACTCCGATCATTTACTCGGCACATCACACATCTACACTGCAATTCAACTGGTTTCGCCAACTCTTGCTTATATTCTCTCGCCTCTAAGCTGCGACTTCGCCTGCCACCCGGGCCCCAGCTTTTCCTCTTTGTTCCCCGCTTCTTTCCCATATCCACACTCAGTGCTCTGCTTCGTGAGCTACTATTAGCCGCTACGACGAAGTACGAGATCGAAGAATCCTGGCTGGGCTGGTCGCGGGCAGCTCATTTTGGATTCGTGATGCGTCGATTTAAAATATATATATTTCTTATCTAAGCCTAAAGGACAGCGATATAGGCAAGGCGAGTTACGGTAGCTCGTTGGCTTGGACTAACGACGCTCTTCACGCAACACTTTCGTCTTATGCGTGTTTGCGAACGGGAATAAAAGACAGGAGGGTAACATGCCTTCCTGAAATGAAACATTCAGAATAAGCCTTTGTTTGGCGGTTGGACATATGTCGGGGGTCCCCGATACGAAACACCTGCAAGTATGTATCACCTTGCAAAGGGGAACTCAGATGAAACGTTGTCAAACGGATAGGCTTTTAATTATCATAATGATTTCTTTATTGAAATTCCTTACCATGAGGTGAAAGCCGACTAATAAGCATTTAAATTTTCTTTGTTATTAAAATATCCTGTTAATAAAAGCTTGAAGCGCTTTACAGCCCCCTGAATTAAAAAGTAATTTATGAAAACTAGACTGGTGCGCTAAATGTGTAAAAGCAGACGCAAGAAAAGGCCTAGTCCGTTTCCCAGCATTCACTCGATGAAGATGGAGCACCTCTATACTCTCACGTTGTAGTAATGTCAAGAGCAAAATACTTCCAAAAGAGTCAGCCACGAATGTTACTCATTATAAGATGAGCTTGCGCTGGAAAAGAAAATAACACCCAAACATAACGATGGCTGCGCGCAAAGTGCTTCCTCTGATTCCGATCTGCGGATCAAGGCGTCGGTTCGTCAGATTGGAATGCTCGTACATTGCAGCCCAATCTCGGGTCGTCAAATGTGATGGAGAATGTACGTCAGTATTCGCTTCACGCGCGAAATCTGATAAGATAACGCTCTTTCGCTATTGAATCCGTGAACCATACTGGATATTAGAAACACATGCAGGCGCATATTGAGCTATCTGATAACTTTGGAACTGTGGTTAGACGCTAAAGAAGCCCCCCCCCCCTAAAAAGAAAGAATACATTTGCTTTCAATATTAGCTGAAACATAGTGCTTGTGGTTTAAAAATAATGATAATATTTGGGGTTTTACGTGCCAAAACCACTTTCTGAATTTGAGGCACGCCATAGTGGAGGACTCCGGAAATTTTGACCACCTGGGGTTCTTTAACGTGCACCTAAATCTATTGTGGTTTAAAAAGAGCCCCCCACACTGCACAGCGGCGCCGACATACAGGAAATTCAAGAGCGAACCACTTTCCAATTACTAGTATTTATCAAACCAGCATATCGTGGTTCAATGTAGCCCTGTATTCCAGGGGCAACTTCTACCACGGGTACTGTGTCGAAGCTCATATTTCATGTCAGCATTAATTGTCACAAAATGACAGTATTTTTTCTTTAGATCTTATTATTAGACAGCTAAAATACATCCATCGAAACCCTCACCTTAATATTTCAGTACTTTTTGTTCTAACGTACATATCCGTGCTGATCCACATGTTACAACGTACTGAAAGTGTGCCCAATGCTTTCCTCCAGGATGCCAGGAAACCGAGCCTGATGCCACCAACGCTCAGAAACCTAATCGTGAGCGCGCACAATGTTCTCGCAAACTTTTATGGGATGTACCGTAGCGCCGAGGTGCTTCTTGTATAATGTAAGAGAATCGGTTGTAAAGACAGAAGTGCAATGTTGGGCCATGTGCTTAAGCTCATGAAGTTGATTTGTGCCAAGAAAAGCCGGCCAAGCTTTCACACTTTATAAGAAGCCTACAGCACCACCAATGTGCCGGCTGCTTTTAGCTGCACCAATGAAAACTATTAAACCAATGCAAGCATTGGTGACATCATATTATCATTCGAGTGTTCACATTGGTAACCTCTAGATGCGGAGTAAGTTGAGAAGTTGTTTGCGTAAACAACGAAGCTACGTTAATTAAATTTTCAGGAATGGTTCTTACGTGGCTAAAGAAAATGAGCAGTATGGAGCCCTTCCTCGAGATTATGCAGCCAAGCCAAAACATTTCGACTAAACGTGCTTCTGTAAGAGCCATGCGAACAAAAATTTTCCAAGCAAACACTCTTGGAAGACGTAACTGACGCAGAAAAAGAACATCTGTAAAGTCACAGAAAGAACAGCACTTCAACACGGGACACAAAGGAGGAACCACACACAAACTGCGCTAACTTTAAGCATATGAAGCAACTAGCCCCTCAGTCATTCCTTCCAAACCTGTAAAGTCAACCTGACCACATCTAGCCTTTTGCGATGCTGTCATCAATAGTATGGCCCCGTGAACATGTTCCCCATGGCCACATAGTCGCGTTCCACATCGAAGGCAAGCATTTTAAAGTTTTAATGTCAATACGGCAGTGAATGTGTGCCGCCGAAAGCTTGCTTGGTCGCAGAAGCGATGCATGACGGAATGATAGTGCAGATTTAGCGCGTCGCTGGCATCAAGACAATGCGCTGGAGCCGGGGAAGGAAGGTAACGAAAGTGAACAGCTTGGTAGCTGCTCACGGAGCCGTGCCGATGGTGGCGGTGCCATCATGACGAAATCTGAGGCGGCGATATTGACGGCTGAGGCGTTTCTTTTTTTTCTTTTATTCTTTTTTTTTACAACGAAGTCGTTGAGAGTAAGCTTTAACTCGGGCCCAACTCCGACGCGGCCTATTCAAATAGATGTAAAACGCCGAAACTCGGACGGACGGAAAAAACTTTAATGGAAAAAGGACCTGCGAGGTTGCCAGCCCGGGCTCAGGCCACCCGGGCATTGTGTGCGGTGAGGCGTAGCCTTTCCACCGCTGCCCGGGCCCGCTGGATAGCCCATAATTGGTCGTGTAGTTCTGAGCTGGTCACAGCGCTTAGCCATCGCTCCTCGAGTAGGTCCGGTTCTATCTTGTCCTCTACGTATACTGAACTGATCTGTGGGCACTTCCACAAGATGTGTGCCATGTCTGCGTGTTCATGTTTGCAGAGCTTGCAGCTTGCGTCTGGATATTTTGTTGAATTTATTCTGTTTAAGTGTACTGGGTTTTGGAACGTTCTGGTTTGCAATCTTCTCCAATCTGTTTCTTGAGACCTGTCGAGTTGTTTGTGGGGTTGTGGGTATGCTTCTCTTTGTTTCGTGTAGTGTGTCAGTATGTCGTGGTACGTGACCAGTCTGTCCCTGTCGTCTTTTATCGCTTCTTCGTCGTCGTCGCCTCCTCCGTCTTCTCCATCGCCTCCGCCGCAATCCTTCTCCCTTCCCCGGGGGTTGCGGGGTGTTGGGCCGTCACTGTCCGTGCCGCGGTGGGTTAGTTTTCGCGCGACTCGGTGGGCCTTCTCGTTGAGGTTGGGAGGGGCATTCATGGTAACTTCTCCCATATGTGCCGGGATCCATTTGAGGTATTTGGGTGTAATTGTGCCGTTCTTAAAGTCTTCTGCTCTGTGGTTCAGGATTTTGGCCGCCTCGGTGGAGACCCAGCCCTTTGTGAAATTCCTAATAGCCGTCTTGGAGTCGCTGATTATTGTTCTGTATTGCCGACCGCTGATTATAGCCAATGCGATTGCCGTTTATTCCGCTGCCTCCGACGATCTAGTCCTTACGGAGCCCGCAGTCACGGTCTTTCCTTTCGTGCATACGACCGCCATTGCGAAGAGGGAGTTACCTTTGTCAGCGCCGACACCACCATTGTCGTCCCTGTGTCGGGGGTACCGCGCGGCGTCTACGAAGAGCACCCCCTCCCGCGCGCCGTGGTTTTTGAGAATCGTTTTCGTGCGGCATTTTCTTCTCTCGACATTGTGCACGGGGTGCATGTTCTTCGGGATATTTTCCGTGTTGATTGCGGCTCGGACGTCTGGGTGAATCTGCATCTTGGGGCCGTTCATTCCGTGGTAGTTTATGCCGATCTTTTCCATGATTTCTCTGCCCGCCTTGGTTCCGGAGAGTCTTTCGAGTTGCGCTATTCTCTGTGCTTCTGCGATCTCCTCCAGCGTGTTATGCACTCCGAGTTGTAGTAACCTTTCGTTTCTTGTGTATCGGGGGAGACCCAGTGCTGTTCTGTACGCTTTTCTAATGAGCGCGTCGATCCTGTCTTTCTCGGCCTTGTTCCAGTGGACGAATGCCGCCACGTACGCGACGTGGCTGATCGCGAAGGCCTGAACGAGCCGCACAACGTTTCTTTCTTTAATGCCCCTCCTGTTGTTGGAGACTCTCTGTATTAGCCGAATGGCCGCCGTGACTTTCTTTTCCAGGCGTGTTATAATGTCCGTGTTTGTTCCCCTGGCTTCGATCCAGAGACCCAGAACTCTAATCTTTTGGACCATGGGTATCTCCGTGCCTTTCCTCATGGTTAATCTGATTCCCCTTTTGTGTAGTTCCGCTGCGTCCCTGGACGGTTTTCCGAACCTCCTGGGGCGGTAGAGCAGCAGTTCCGATTTTTCCGGCGAGCATTCAAGTCCGGTGCCCTCTAGGTGATTTTCGATTGCCTCCACCGCCCCTTGAAGTCTGTTCTCCATATCGCCCTCGCTTGCGTCTTTCGTGGTCCAAATCGTAATGTCGTCTGCATAAACGGTGTGATTAATGCCTTCTATTCGGTCCAGTTTTTCCGATAGTCCAATCATGACGAGGTTGAAGAGCATCGGTGACACGACGGACCCTTGCGGCGTGCCAGCGCTGCCCATGTCCACCTGGATACTCTCCTCCTCGTCCAGTCTGATTCTGGCTGTTCTTCCCGTAAGGAAATTTCGGATAAAATTATACGTTCGTTCGCCCAGGCCGAGTTGCACGATTCTGTCGAGTATGGCCGTGTGCTTGACCCTGTCGAAGGCCTTCTTTAGATCAAGTCCAAGTATTGCCCTCAAGCCCCGCCCCGTGGTATCTATGACTTGCTCCTTTAGTTGTATCATGGCGTCTTGTGTAGAGAGCCCTCGTCTGAAGCCAATCGTGTTGCTGTGGTACAGGTCGTTTGACTCCAGGTAGCCGTTAACTCTACTCAGGCAAGCGTGCTCCATCACTTTACCAACGCAGGAAGTGAGAACTCTTTTCTGAGATAACCCCTGGGCCGATTTTAATGAAATTTGCTGGATTCGGGAGAGAAAGGTAAATTCTAGTGACAATTTGAAGCGGAATTTTGATTTAAGGCTTGAATTGTGGTAAAAGATTTTCAAAAATTCGAAAGCGCGATCAATACAGAAGCACGAAGTTTACAAATTAATAACTCCGCATCAAGATCTGATATCGCGGTTCAGTAAACAGCATGCTTTAGACAATTCAAAGCGGACAAATCCAATATGGCGATTTATATCTTACGTGAAGTCGTTAGGTTGTGAACAAGGGTTCTGGAAAAGCTGTATTTCCTCATTATAATTTTTTTAGATTCATGCGTAATATATCAATTTTGACCGCTTTGGATGTGCTGTTAGATGCAATGTACAGAATTATGATAGTTTTCATTACCGAAAGACAGAGTTGTGAACTTGATGGTTTCGTTTTCTGAAAATTTGCGATTTTCGCCAATTTTGAACAAACAAATGATGACCTAAATCAAAAATGCTAAACCAACAGTCAATAGATTTTAAGTTTTTCTTTTAAGTGCAACAAACCCTGTAAAAATTGATGCAGTGGTTGTGGAGAAAAACGAATTCTCCTTTACATGTATTTAGATAGGACCACCAGAGCCAAAGGTTCCTTTTAAGGGCTACTTTCCCACTATCGCGTCCGCGTGTGGAGCAAAATCCCGAAGATAGCGTAATACCGGCCTGACCCGCAGCAGAGGTGAAGCAAGCGTTCAGCTCTCCCCATACGTGGGCTGATCCGGAATGTAATGTCATGCCAGGCCGACCTGCGGCGGAGGTGGAGTAGGCATTAGGCACTCCCCATACGTGGGCCGATACCGAAGACAGTGCAATGCGGGGCCGACATACGCCGGAGTTGCAGTTCGCCATTAAGGGGCCCACATACACAGCTTTCCTGGTCCCCTTTCTTCACAGAGTGGGAGGGCAGTCAGATTTTTTGCTTATCGAACATCAGTTCATCGACGGCAAAACCAGGGACACCAAAGCCGTCCTCAGGCTCGACCTAGAAAGCGCCTTCGACAAAGTGACTACTCTTCCATCCTCGCGCAGGTGTCCCATCTAAACCTAGGCGAGAGGTTGTACAAATATTTCAAAAGATTTCCTCACCGGCTGAACGGCGGAGCTCAGAGCCGGCGACCTGAAGACGGACGAGAAAACATTAGGGAGCCAGGGCACTCCCCAAGGCTCCGTCATCTCACCCATGCTATTTAACCTTGTTATGATTCAAGTTTTCAAAAGACTATGCCACCTTGGCGGACTGAAGCACACGATATACGCGGACGACATTACGCTCTGGGTGGACGGGGGCAGTGATGCACGCATAAAATCCACACTACAGACGGCCGTCGACACGATCTAAGAAAGCCTGGACGGTACGGGACTGCGTTGCTACCCAACTAAGTTGGAGCTCCTGCTTTACCAACCGATCAAAACGCACCAAATCAAGAAGCAAAGAAAACACGAAAAGATCAAGATCCGCACCAGGGATGGTAACACAATACCGATGGTCAGCAATATCCGAGTCCTGGGCATGACGATCGAAGCGCTCGGCAGGAACGAAGATACCATCCCCCGCATCATGGGTAAGGCGGCCAACGCCACCAGACTGCTCAAGCACGTTACCACCAAGAAGGGAGTCATGAAGGGGGAAAACTTCATCAGACTTATACACTCCTTCGTACTCTGCCACATAGGGTACAGTGCAGCCTTCCACAAGGGGGTGAAAAGCGAAAAGAGCAAGCTAGACATCCTAATCCGGAGGACTTTTAAGACACCACTCGGTCTACCCGAAACTGCCGACACGAAACGTCTCCTCCAGCTGGGCATAAACAACATGCTCGACGAGATCACCGAAGCGCAAAGAGGCGCTCAGTTGGAAAGACTGTCATCAACAAAGGCTGGCAGAAAGATCTTGTGCAGTCTAGGCATCGGTTATCACGAACAGCAAGGACCAAAATGCCCCGTCCTCGACCCCGTACGACGGAACGTGCGGATTGACCCCCTGCCGAGGAACACGCACCCGGAATTCAACGAAGGCAGAAGACGCGCTAGAGCCAAGACACTGACGGACCTGCACGCGGAAGACACCTGCGCCAGATACATGGACACAGCCGAATATGCCAGCCGCAACGGCTTCGCAATCGCGGTGGTCGACTCCGGCGGCAACGTGCGGGCGACCGCCAGCACATCGAGCAAGCAAGTGGAGGAAGCAGAAGAAATAGCCATCGCCCAGGCCATCGTAGACCGAGAATGCCACATGATCCTCAGCGACTCCAGACAGGCGATGAGGAACTACGCCAAAGGAAGAATTGCCCCAATGGCGGCACACGTCCTGCTCCGACAGGCAGATCGCGACAAGAGGACTCGAATGGAGTGGTTCCCGGCGCACGCAGGACAAGCTTCGGAGAGGCATGCCAATCGCAAGGAAACGGCACATGCCCGAGCGCGAGGACTAACCGACCTCGCCCAAGGCAACGGCTGCCCGCTGTGGTTCAGCGCCAAAGACCGAATGACCAGCTATAACGAACTGACAAAGGCTTTCGGCTGCCCGCAGACTTCTCCCGCCACCCTGCAAATCTACAAATTTTCTTTTCTACAAATTTTCTTTGGGATGGCATTCGCCTCCCCTATTCATTTATTTTGATTGGTTTACGCCTGCCATACCTAGCTGGTGGTGCGGGCTTCCCCACTTTCTTTTTCTTTCTTTTTCTTTTATGGGGACAAACAAAGCCACCCTGCAAAGAGCTGAGCAGGTCCCAGGCCGTGCTATTCAGGCAGCTACAAACGAGAACGCTTCCAAGCCCGGCGCTGTTGCATAGGATGTACCCAGAATCGCACCCCCATGACAAGTGCAGAGCGTGCTGCAGCGAGACGGCCACATTCGAGCACATGCTATGGGATTGCTCCAAGCATCCAAGCGAAGCTAACTCAGGACGTATACCTCCGCAGCTTGAGGAAGCAACGCGGAGGGACGACCAAGAAAAACAACTCCAGGCCGTCCATCAGGTCATCGAGGCGCTGGCTAGGCAGGAGACTGGCGAGCCGGCAACGGCGAGCGGGGATCCTCGCAGAGCACCCGCCACAATGACGACGTAGGCCACGTCTGAAGTGCGCCTTCGCGCTTTACTGCAGGCTTAATAAAGGTTTTCCCAATCGAATCCAATTGCTTCTCCGCGTTTGTCCTGCATGCGTCTGCGATGAAAACTAGAAGCAGGTATGCATAGAAAATCTGAGGTGGCGGCGGCAGGTGGTAGCGCAGAAGTTAGTATGCCCAGCCCCTGCACGTACTTATATCTGCATTGCCATGGGTTCGTGGTAGTGATAGTGACCAAAGCTCTACTTTTTCTGCGTGCTCTAGCCATTGTGAAACTAAGGATGTAGTTAGCATGCCCAGCCACTGAATGCAAATTGCAGCAGTTACGAGTGGTGGAATCCCGCTGGGGCTGATTGTGAAGAAAGCTTCCTTTCTCTGTCCATTCTCGTGATGGTGAAGCTAAAATGAGGAGGAGGCCTGACGGACACAAAGTTGATGGTCACCATAACAGAATGGGTGGACGACCTGCGGAAAGGACAAAGCACATCAAGTTTTTAGCACTTGTCCTACAGTAAAGGGCTACAATGGCTAGTATGCCCTCATGGGGATGGTAGACCGAAGTGCTTCTCACTGCCAACACTGGACTGATAACAAGAAAATACTCCGTTCGTAGGCACCACGTTACACTGAAATTAGCAAAACAATATCAATTTATAAACTGATAGTGTCAATTATCTGGTGTCCTTCGTGTGTGTGTGGAGGGCATAAATGTCCTGTCAATGAAACGGTAGTATCTTTGTTTTTGCTAATGTGGCACACAAACAAAATTCGTTGAAGTGATCGGACAGCGATCTACCAGCGCAGAAGACCAACCCGCAAATTAAAAATAATTGCTGGTTTCAGATCTTCCAATGTACTTTGCGCTTAGCTACTATCTGCTATATTTTGTTTTCCTTTTTGTGCTCTTATGAAGAGGAAAACTCCACATCACTACAATATCAACAACAGTACACAGTACTGGGGCAACAGTAGTAGTACTAAAATACTACACAGTAGTATTGGGGCAACGCGTTTGAGCAAAATGATTAGGTTTTCGGTCAAAGCACTGTGACAGGCGGGAAGAAATCGTCGTCATGCCCAGTATAAACGATACCATCTGAAGTCTTATTTACTTATACATATTTTTTGAAAAAATCACTATAACCCTTTATACATATGCTTCGTATGAGTTATATGCTATCTTGCCTCGTCAATCTCAAAAATGTATTGTCTTTGCGGGAGAAGGCTTTTGTGAAAAACGACGCAACATAACAGTAAAACATCCAGCAAGGTTCCTAGCCAGATGATTGAGGAAATTGTGCACTGAGAACGTGTCGACTAGCCTGCGCTTGAAAGTTGAATTATTATCGGTGTAAGCTTGTGTTGCGTCTAGCACGATCGAGTAGCGTTAGCGATGACATGAGTGAAAACGGACAGCTCGGTCTGCGATTTGTTCTTGTGGATCTCCACATTGAACGTCGCAGTCGTCACAATGAGAGCACTCCTGTGACATTATTAGCTCAGTGGGCTGGGAAGGCTCGAGTGGTAGCTCACCTTGAGGGGTATTGGGTAACAATTATTAATATACGTACTTTGCGATGATGGAAAATATGCAGAAACACCACTGGTGTTGTCGAACTATTCGTAAACAGGCCCCCAAATTTCAATTGGCCCACCCCAAACATTAAGTAGGCCCACCCCCAAATTTCCCCGTAGGGACGTCTGCGCAAGCAGGCGTTTGGTGTGTTGCGACACCACGTACCCGAGCACACGAGGGTTGGACCCTCCCGCGTGTAGCCGTGCGCGGCTTAGCCGTGTCCGGGGAAAAGGGGATCCTGGAGGTTGAGCCGATGCTGGGTGTTTGGACCTTTAAGGCCCCCCGGCGGAGGCAACACACCTCTTCGGCCTCTGCTTCCCGTAGACGGCAACCCCGGACTGACCCACCCGGGGGAAATCGGCAGTCGCCTTTTCCTGTCCTCCTCTCCAATCTTCGTCTTTCTCTCTCGCCTTTTTCATCTTTCCTGTCTTCTCATCACTTCTCCTCACTTCCTTGTTTCCCGGCGGCAAGGGTTAACCTTGTGTTGCTAGCCAGCCTTGGTTATGCTGTATTTGGTTATAGCAGCGATGTACGGCTGGCGTTGGCAGGGTTTCTCTAGCAGAAAGTCCTGTCACGTCCCCCTGTTGGGCTCCATGGTGGGTGGTCGGCATCGCGGTCGAAAGCCCAACTGTACTCATGGAAAACGTTTTTCCTAAACTCCCTGATCGCCCTCTGAAACGAGGGCACACCGAAGAGATCTTTCAGTTTTTCGGACGCCAATTCCACAGTTTTCCTAGTTTTGATGTGATACACGCAGAAAAACCAGCTAAACAAGTGCGAACAATCTCCCCGTTCCTTGTATCTAAGTCTCTTACTCAACTTTTTGGTCCAGGATATAAGGTGTCGAGGATGGCTAGCAGTGAGCTCCTCCTGGAGCTCCGCGATCAAAAGCAATTCGAGAAACTGCCTCAGCTAGTATTATTTGGGGACACCCAAGTAGTAGTAACCCCGCACCGCACGATGAACAGCTCACGCGGCGTTGTCTCGGACGATGATTTGCTGGAGCTCACTGAGGCTGAGCTCTTGGGTGGCTTCAGCGAACAGAATGTTATAAATGTCAAAAGAATTAAGATGAGGCGAGATGGAAAAGAAATCCAAACAAAACACCTGATACTCACTTTCGGTTCAAGTGTCCTCCCCGAGTCCATCGAGGCCGGTTATATCAAACTTCGTGTTAGGCCATACTTGCCCAATCTTCTTAGATGCTTTAAGTGCGAAAGGTTCGGCCACAGTTCACAGAACTGTCTAGGCCGGCTGAAATGTGCCAAGTGCAGTGACAAAGAACATTCCTCTGAAACGTGCCAGAACACTCCACATTGCGTCAACTTTGAGGGCGAGCATGCCGCATACTCGCGGTCCTGCCCGTCCTGGAAAAGAGAAAAAAGAGATTGTCACAATCAAAGTCAAAGAAAACATATCTTTCAAAGAGGCACGTAGGCGGGTGTCATTCCTGTCTAAGAGCAGCTTTGCCGATGTGGCGCGTAAGGGGGCAGCGTCACAACGGCCTCCGGCGGCTGTCCGACCCACAGGCAGTGAGTCGGCAGTTACGCCATCTGCCCCCGCGGCGGCTGCAACTAGCGCTGCTCCGTCAACACAGCAGAGGGGACCATCGACCCGGAAGGTGGGCGCAGCCGAGGCTGCCCCAAGATCCGAGGCCTCTTCCAGCGCTGGCAACGGCCAGCGCAGCCAAATCCCTCAGGGAGCCCCATCGACCTCCGGGCTGGAGGGCACAGGGGTCTTGCCTTCCGGGGAGGACTCTCTCGGAAAAGCTCGCGCTCGCAAGAGCGCTTGTCCGGCGTCTCTCAGGAGGCAATGGACACTACACCTGTTGTCAAGGCGCACCAAACGCCTAAGGAGCGCCGAGACTCGCTCGAACGCTCCAGAAAGAGCAGAACCCCCGTTACAGGGCCTCGAAAGAGCTCTGTAACCTAAGGCATCACTTCCGTTTCCGTAAACACAGCACCAGTTTTCTTTAAATATGGATACACAAATTATTCAATGGAACATCAGAGGTCTCCTTAGAAACCTTGATGATTTGCAAGAACTCATCCACAAACATAATCCGAAAGTGCTGTGTTTACAGGAAACACACTTAAAATCAACACACACAAACTTTCTCCGTACGTATGTTACGTTTCGCAAAGATCGCGATGATGCCGTCGCATCATCGGGTGGTGTTGCGATTCTCACTCATAAAACTATAGCATGTCAACCTTTACAGCTACGAACGCCCCTTGAAGCAGTGGCGGTTCGAGCTGTTCTTCTCAATAAACTCGTCACCATTTGCTCGCTTTACGTACCCCCACACTACAAATTAACGAAACATGAATTCCAATCCTTTATAGACCAATTGCCAGAACCTTATGTTGTTCTTGGCGATTTCAATGCGCACAGCTCCCTGTCGGGCGACTCTCGTACTGATGCGGGAGGTCGCCTCGTTGAAAAATTCCTTTTTTCGACCGGTGCGTGTCTGCTGAATAAGAAGGAACCCACTTATTACTGTCTCGCAAACCGAACTTTTTCTTGAATTGATCTTAGTATAGTTTCCCCGTCAATACTGCCCGAACTTGAATGGGAAGTTAACGACAATCCTTCCGGAAGCGACCACTTCCCCATACTCATAAGAACATCTAAAGAAAACGAATATCCTCCACAAGCTCCTAGGTGGAAGATAGACACAGCAGATTGGGAGAGATTCCGAAACTTATCTAGTATATCATGGGATGAGATGCCCTCGTTAGAAATTGATGCTGCTGTGCAGTATTTTACAGCCGTCATAATAGATGCCGCATCTAAATGCATACGTGAAATAAGTGTCTCGGCATGCAAACGGCATGTCCCGTGGTGGAACGATGAATGCAGAATCGCTCGTAGGAATCAGAACAAAGCGTGGGGGTTGCTACGCGCCTCCCCAACTGCGGAGAATCTTATCAATTTTAAAAAAGTAAAATCCCAAGGCAGGCGAACCCGCCGACAGGCCAGAAGAGAGAGTTGGCACAAGTTTTTATCCGGTATCAACTCCTATACAGATGAGGCCAAAGCCTGGAACAGGGTTAATAGAATTAGAGGGCGACAAACATATTCACTCCCTCTAGTAAATACACAGGGCGATACACTGCAAGATCAGGCAGACTCACTTGGGGAGCACTTCGAGAGCGTATCAAGTTCAAATCATTATTCGCAATCATTCCTGAAATATAAACAAATAGAAGAACGTAAGCCATTAACAAGAAAATGTCGACAGAATGAGCCTTACAATCGTCCTTTTAGTATTGCCGAATTGAGAGCTGCCTTGAGCGCATGCAAGAGCTCCGCACCAGGATCTGATAGGATCATATATGAAATGCTCAAAAATATACACAATGACACACAAGTTACACTACTCACAATTTTCAACACCATCTGGGATGCAGGGTATCTTCCAACCGCATGGAAGGAAGCCATTGTGATCCCTGTTTTAAAACAAGGCAAAGACCCTTCCTCAGTGACAAGCTACCGTCCGATAGCACTCACAAGTTGCATTTGTAAGGTGTTTGAAAAAATGATAAATCGGCGACTCATTCATTTCCTTGAACAGAGCAAAATCCTTGATCCTTATCAGTGCGGCTTCCGAGAAGGCCGCTCCACAACTGACCATCTTGTACGTGTAGAAGCAAATATCCGGGACCCATTTGTACATAAACAGTTTTTGTTATCCATATTCCTCGATATGGAGAAGGCGTACGATACAACGTGGCGTTACGGAATTTTAAGAGACTTGTCAGAAATGGGCATCCATGGGAATATGCTAAACCTAATAGAAAGCTATCTGTCCGATCATACCTTCCGGGTAAAAGTCGGCAATGCACTCTCACGTCCTTTTACGCAAGAAACGGGTGTACCCCAAGGAGGCGTGCTCAGCTGCACGCTCTTCATCGTGAAGATGAACACGCTTCGCGCTTCATTACCACCGGCCATCCTTTACTCTGTCTACGTGGACGACATTCAGATAGCTTTCAAATCCTGCAACCTCGCAGTGTGCAAGAGACAGGTACAGCATGGCCTGAACAAAGTATCAATGTGGGCAGACAAGAATGGATTTAAGATGAATCCTAACAAGAGCTCTTGCGTTCTTTTTACAAGAAAGAGAGGAATGATCCCAGATCCTTGCTTAGAACTATGTGGACAACAAATACCCGTAAACAAAGAGCACAAATTTCTAGGTGTTATACTAGACTACAGACTCACTTTCGTCCCCCACATTAAACATCTTAAAGAAAAATGTCTGAAAACAATGAACCTAATGAAACTTCTATCCCATACTTCGTGGGGTAGTGACAGGACGTGCTTAATTAATCTCTATAAAAGCCTAATTCGTTCACGATTAGATTATGGTGCCGTGATCTATCATACTGCCGCCCCGAGTGCGCTAAAGATGCTAGACCCTGTTCATCATCTAGGTATCCGTTTAGCCACAGCAGCTTTCAGAACGAGTCCCATACAAAGTTTACATGCAGAATCGAATCAGTGGTCACTTCATATCCAGAGAACATACATCAGCCAAACATATTTTTTTAAAGTCCACTCTAATCCTCAAAATCCGTGTTATAATACTGTTAACGAGATTACATATGCTACACTCTTTCGCAATCGTCCCTCCGTAAAACAGCCTTTCTCGCTGCGTGTGAGGGAGCTTAGTCATGAAATGCACGTTCCACTACTCGAGCTTCGCCTAATGCATCCAGCCAAGCTGCTACCTCCTTGGGAGTGGCAGCTGATACAATGCGACACATCTTTCATGCAAATTACAAAACACGCTCCAGAGTTTGAAATTCAAATGCATTTCCGGGAACTCCAGCACAAATACTCCTGCACGGAGTTCTACACAGACGCATCGAAGTCACACGACGGGGTGTCCTGTGCAGCCGTCGGTCCATCCTTCTCGGAAACCGATGTACTAAATCCGGAAACTAGTATCTTTACTGCTGAGGCTTACGCACTGCTGTCGGTCGTAAAGCATATAAATAAATCAAAACTCAAGAAATCACCCTATTGAAAAACCCAGCATTGCCCATCATGAATTTTATGCTGGGTATGATGGAAAATTTGATGTACATGACGGAAAACATGGTGGGTATGGTGGAATTCATCGTGGGTATGCTGGATGGATGGTGGGTGTAGTGGAAGATGGCGGGATGTATTGGTGGGATACATACTGGGCGACTTGTCTCAATGGTGGGTGTGCTGGGTGAATGATGGGTGTGCTGGGTGGATGTTGGGATACATACTGGGTGACCAGTGTAAATGGTGGGTGAATGATGGGTATGCTGGGTGGATGGTGGGACCCATACTGGGTGACCTGAGTAAATGGTGGGTGAATGATGGATGTGCTGGGTGAACAGTGGGTGTGCTAGGTGGATGGTGGGACACATATCGGGTGACCTGTGTAAATGGTGGGTAAATGAGGGGTGTGCTGGGTGGATAGTAGGATACATTCTAGGTGACTTGTGTGAATAGTGGGTGAATGGTGGCGTGCTGGGAGTACTGGGTGGATAGTGGGATACATAGCAGGAGTACAATGGGTGAATGCATGCGACATCAATAACCTAACACGTGGCTTATGGCAATAGTAGTGACACAGTCATTAGGGTGGGTTCATGATGTGCACAGAGGGTTATGTTTGATTTGCCAAATGGCATCACAGTAGTCCCAGTTTTTGCTTATATAATTCTATGTGCACATGTACCTTTCTAACATTTATTCAAGTATTTCTGCATACTATTTTGTGACGCTTAATCGTTAACTATTGTACCCTGCTAAATTTGAGCCTATTAATAGTAATGTTTATTATTGTAATGATATGAGTTTTTCATGTTGGTTTTTGTTGAGAATAAGATCTCACTGCTTTGCCATCCTTTGTAGGTAGTGGGATCTGGTCAAGCTGCTTCAGTGCAACTTTTATTCCCAGTTTTTCATGTACAGCACATAAAATAAATAACTAGTTCACCTAAAATTGGGAATACTGATGATGATGGTAAAGCATTCCAGACATGTACCTATACTTCACTGATTTGGCTATGGTCAAATGCAAGCCCATCATTATTGTGAGAAGCACCACAATTTTCTCAGTGGGTGTCAAGAGATCAATAGCAGGCAAGGAATCCTCATATCAAACAAATTTTATTCTGACATAATTTGGTGAGTAATAGGTACAAGTGACGATGATGCATGTAGCACATTATGAGAGCACATAATACTGACACTTTAACAAACATGCCCAACTCGATTCTAATATAACTGAAGGATAATGTTCTTCCAGGCACAGCACTGTTGTAACAGTGCACTGTTGCAAAATAGTTATGCAGACTATAACAATCAGCAAATATTGCATAAATTAGGTTGTTAACAATGTTTCTTTTTTTATGCCCTGTCCCAGCCTCTAAATCTGTGGAGTTTCAGGAAACTTAGCATGCAGATGTCAACAACAAAGCATCAGTAAGGATGTTTACCTTCGGACATAACTGTCGAACATTTTCTTATTGCTTTGTTTATTTTATACAGTAACGATAGAAATTAATGTATGCAGCATTTTAAATCAAATAGTTTTGCTCTTTTTTGTTGCAATGAAGGATGGCCTGGATGTTGCAGCAGCTTTTCTTGTGTATATGAATGTAACTGTTGATCAACAAGCTATATAATGTACATTATAGAAGACAAAAGCAACTTAGGCTTTATTTCTAATGAAGGCATTGTTTGAGATTAGCTATATATAGTGTTTCCACTGAACACTATACATTGCAATGTAGATGTAGCGAATTGTTGTAATCACAAGAAATGCGACTCACCAGTGAAAAGAAAATTTTAACGAAGGTGAAAAAGCAAATCCACCCATTGTTTTGCGCACTACACTAAATATGGAACCAGACTTTATGACAGAACATGTAATGCTAAATAAGCCTTTTAGAGTGAGCTTAAATGTGTACATCCTGTAATGTTTCATGAAAAGTATGCCATTTAATTGTAAGACGAACGGAGATATCTTTAAGTTACAATGCGTTGTTTTTGCAGTACAAAGTTTAATAACTGGTCCCTGTGAGGGACACTTTTAAGGTATATGAATTACTTTTAATTTTTTCCGTGCTGTAGGATGAATTTCTTTTTTTGCTATTACTTTTTGCTTCTTATTAAAAATGCTAGACATACCCTATCGCAAGCAGGTCACTGCTAGTGTGTTGTGGAGATGAGATGCTTTACTTAGGATTGTACAAGCAACACACAGCAGCACATATGTTAATGGCGTAGGTCACTTGATAGAGCATTGCCACTGGTGTTTATGCACACCCAAGTATTAGCACAAAACAATTTTGTGCAGGTTCCCTATGCAGACTACACAAAAATATATTCTTTTGATTCATACAGACATATATGTAACCAAATGACCAAACCATTACACCATAAAGACAAGTAATGTGCAAGCAATGTAAAATATGAATTTTAATATGGAGCACTTTTGGCTGTGTTTCTATTTTCACTGAAATCACAATGTATTTTCAAACAAAGCACCAATAAGTCTCTGCATCTTTGTTGACATGTTTCCACCACTCTTGATTTGACTGAGTTGGAAGAAGCAGGTTTCCCGCAATCAGTCATTTCAGCAGTAGTGGAGGCAGTGCTTAAGAAGATAAAGATGGAAGGCAGTATTACTGAAGACACAAGGGAGCGCAAAAATAAGAAACGTAAAGTTGTGCCTTATGTTCACAAGAGTTCCCACAACCTAAAAAAGGTTGTGAAACGGTATGGAGTTGAGATAGCGTTCTCGGCTCCCGGCAAGCTCGCTGGGCTATGCTCGCACATAGGAAGAAGTAAAGATAGCTTCCAAGGGTGCGGAACAAAGCACTCCATTTTCCACGTAGATTGCAGTGTTGGAGTAGTTTATCAGATACCTCTATCATGTGGTAAAGTTTACATAGGCCAAATAGGAAGGTGCGTGAATGTGCGCTTGCCTGAGCATGAATTCTCAATTAGAAATAAAACGAATGGGCACCTGCCAGTCCACTGCTTGGCGTGCACGTGCAAGCCGATCATGAAGGAAGTAAAGATTTTGTGCCGCTGCCGAGATAGCCGAGCCAGAGAGCTACTCGAGGCGTACCATATTAGAAAGAAGGGACAAGACTATGTCAGTGACACCTCAGTTTATTTACACAACAGTGAGATGAGGTTTATTGGCGAGCGAAGGTAGGTCGCGTTTTGCATATACAAGGTTTTTCTTCTCTTTTATTTTTTCTTTTTTCGCGTATGCGCAGTGGTGTATGTCGGGGGTGTACTTATATGTGGTCTTTGTGGAATAAACATTAGTTGCAAGTCTGCGCCCGTCCTTGTCCCATGCTGTCTATGTGGTCCGTTTGTTCGCGCAGTTTAACAATGTTCACTGTCTACTTTAGCAGCTACAGAGACAGCCTGCATTATGATCTAGCCCAACAATCCTACAATGACCTTCTTGATCGACGTTTTGATCAGTACCCACGCAACCCTCATTCACAGAGGCCAGTTACTGCCTATGACTTCTATAGAGAAGTTTTTGACTCTCAACAGATGGATGTGGCTCAACAGTTTCATCAGCATTTCGGAAGTTTGCCCTCTGCTTCTGCTAAGGTGGCACACCAGATCACACAGCTAGATACTGTTACTGACATCAACCATCAAGCTATGGGTAATTGGTTATATCTATGTGGCCAAGAGGGTGCATCCTGGACACTCAGTGCCCAAAGACTCCTCTCTAGGAAGCCACTGTAAAAATTCACCTGCTTCAGATGATGCTGACATTATCACCAGTTTTTTTTTTACCCGCCGTGGTTGCTCAGTGGCTATGGTGTTGGGCTGCTGAGCACGAGGTCGCGGGATCGAATCCCGGCCACGGCGGCCGCATTTCCATGGGGTCGAAATGCGAAAACACCCGTGTACTTAGATTTAGGTGCACGTTAAAGAACCCCAGGTGGTCGAAATTTCCGGAGCCCTCCACTACGGCGTGCCTCATAATCAGAAGTGGTTTTGGCACGTAAAACCCCATAATTTAATTTATTATCACCACTTTTCTGGGCACACCGAATGCCCTCTCCCCAGTGGTGCATCACCCCAATTGAAAAGTAGCTAGTGTGGCTTATGAAAATAAGGGCACTGGAAAACACTTCAGAACTTGCACTTCGGGAAGTTGGTGCTTAGGTTCACTAAACATATTTTTCTTGGTGCAAAGTACAACATGAAGCAACCTCCAACCTCCACACAAACAGCATGGTCAGCTTCACCCAGTTCCCCTCTAGCACGCCCTTTGGACAACCTATATTTTTTACTCCTAAAGAAAGGGCCGGTGTAGTAAAGAAGTGTAGAAAAAAAAACAGAAATGGCTGGAACTATTCTGATTTGAATTCTAACATTCAAATATTTTCACACTGCTATTTCAATAGCAATTCCCTAGTGCAAAAAGATATTACAAAAAAGAAACTAGTTAGTCTACCAATACTCTGCTGTCATGTTATAGCAGGTGTTCATGATATACCACAAGAATTTGCAATGTTATTAAGTACAGAAAGCAAGATACAAAATGGCTAAAATGTACAAATACTACTTTCCAAATTGGGGTCTTACTGAACAAAGGTACGTTCCTTTTGTGATAGCATAGGAGCCAAAGGACAGAGATAAAATACTACCAAACAGATGCTGCAGTAGGACAAGGGTGTACGCACACCTAACTTGATGTTTAGAAATACAGGAAGCATAACGTGAGCAAACAAACTCATTTACAGGCAAATTTGATAGCAATGAGGAGGTTGGCCCTCAATAGGCAATCAGCCATCAGTAAACACAATCTCGGGCTTGACTGCCATTCATGGCCGCTAAAGTAAAAATAGCAGCAACCTTCCAATGGCGCCATGTCACCTGCCACCATACCATCCAGTCATTCAAGCCATATTGGTAGGCCTAACATGCATTATATTGCACAGAAACTGTGGTGTAAAATTAGTTTGACTGTGAGTGAACACGTCTTGAAGCAATGAATTGCATGCGGAAGTCAAAAATCACTTGCCAATGGCAAGGGCGAGGATGATAACCTTAAAATGAAGACTTCAATTAGTTTGCAACTACAAGTTTTACGACGTGATGTGTGGAGATGTTATAAATGTCTAGCAAAATTGTTATATGGCTTTCGAAATTTGTCGCACCATGCATATATGGCTTTATGGATAGGCATAAGGAGTGGCTGGGGTGTGGCTCTATGAAGCACTGCTTAGATTACCAAATTATCAAGCAAGTCTAACAAAACTGGCATTCAAAAGATCAGTCGATGACTGCAGTGACAAAGCATAAATTCTACAGCAGCTGTAGCCAACAATATCCATTATCACCAAAATGACAGAACATCAATCAGTGTAAGTGTAGTTATATACATATGCCAGTTGCAGCACTACCATCTGAGTGGAGAAAGGCATACAAGTACAGCATCCTTTGCATATGCTCATGTCACATGCATTGTTCACCGCTCTTTGGCATAGCTTTGGCATAAGTCATCTCATTTGTATACGAATGTAGCAACTTTCATGAAACCTGGACTAGTGCAATTGACACAGCACTGCATACAGCACAGAGAACATGATTTTACAACACTAACAAAATACAAGTGATAGCACCCTTTGCTCAAAAAGAAAAGTACCAGACATGCATGGTAGATCAAGCAGGAGTGTGAAAATATTCCAATCCTTTGATGAGGAAATAGGCTGTCCCTCTACTTGGCTTGATCCACACACACACTTACTCTCTCCTATTAGAAGCATACTTACACCCCACAACAGAAAATGAAAATGTAGGTTTTAAAGATGCCATAAAATTACCAAAAAAAACACACGGTTCTAACAGAACTATCTTCATTTCGAAAAAATGTGGGCAAGAAGTTGAAAGCTAAATATGAGAAACATTAAATGCTGGGTACCAATAAGAAAAATGTTTCCCAAAAAAGGGTGTTCTACATGAGTTGCATTGCAAGTGCAGAGCCTACCTTGCAACATCAAAAAGACACTAAAGAGATGTACTGAATCAGCTTACAATAAAAAGTATCTTTAAAAATTAGTTTCATTGATTTTGCGGCAACAGCTGGGGTGATTATTAGAAGATAAAATCATGATCAATTTTTTTTTATTTCACACCTAAACCAGTCAGTGTGACATCACAGATCGCAAAGCATTTTTTCGCATTTAAGCCATTGTAATTAGGCAGGAGTTAAAATTTCCTGAATTCAGTCATCGGCTCTTTTGGAACACAATGCGTTCATTTTTACTCGTAAGGATTTCATTAAGCGTGAGCTAATGGCATCAAAATCTATAACATCATGCCAAGCTACTGCAACAATTTCAAGACAGCATTGCCACTTCACATCTTTTCAGGAATACACAGCATCTTCTCAAAGTACGAGTGACTTTGTTCGTAAGATGAGACTAAATGTACGTCCTTCACCCCCCAACTAATTTCATTACAAGCACGTTAGACAAATAAGGCACTGTGATTATGGAAGCACGTCTTGACATTTATCATTTACTTTGTCTTGTTTACCTTTAAGATACATCAAGCATAATCATGCTGAACAGCTGAATCAGTTTTTCTCTTGCCTCAGCACTTATCCCGTGGCTTACAGTGTAGCATGCTTGTTTTGGCACAGCCTACAGAGACTGACATGCTTTTCATTCCAGTAACTTCATCTTCCGTAGTGTTGATGGGCACTTTTAAAGCCAAATACCTGCATTCCACTTGGTCGCCCTCAACACGATACTATGACATGCTTATCGCAAATAGTGCAATTATGCAATTACACTGCATTAGTGGTCCACTTAAGTGATTTGTAAAAATATGTTCATTAGTGTAATTTCACAACTACAACGTTTAAACTGCAACCCTCAAATTAGCAGAATCATTAGTAATGAAAGCAGAGAAGCGCACCTGTTCTCCTAACAGTTAGCTCTGCTGACCGCTTTTCAAGCCGCCTTAAGTTTTCGTTCACAAACAAGCACGAGTGACCCTTGCCACTGTCGCAATGATCTTATTCATGAAGGCTACCGAAGTGGGGTTGTGATGCTTTTAATTTTTTAATTCAAGCTCTAATGTGAAAATACACTGAAAGGAACATGGGGCAGATTTATTTTGACAGCTCGCCGAACTCCAATGTGTCATTCAAGGAACCTCTCGGTCCTGTGGAATAAATTTGGGAACCCTTGCAACGAAAACGGACCCCAAAATATGAAGAGAAAAAAGTATCAATTACAAAAATTAGGTGTGGCAGTAAAATCGAATGCTAAACTACAGTGTGGAATTTACAGATACTACTGAAGTATCATAAGCTGTATCCTCAGTTGAGATATTAACCATTACCTGGAAACTGTTCAGGCCTCTGCTGCATTATTTTTGTTGATTTCAGTATTTCGAAGGCACATTCTTGTGCGCTTTACAAACATTCTCTTCTAACTTATTTGTATTGTATTTGTATATTTGTATATTTGTATATCACTTGTAAATGGCTCTTTCGTTACAACAGCAAGCCTTCTGCTGTGCTAGCACCGATTGGCGTTGAAGTGTGCTGCAGCACATACTCATCCCTCTTGTTTGTGCAGGATGCCACTTCACTTGTGTGATGACGGGTTGGTATACATGTGTGATAAGCAGCTCGCTACATGTTTGAACCCTAGTATTCTGAAAGCAGCAAGGAGATTTGTGGAATGCAGTTGCTGTAGAGTGTTTTCCTTATGGATCTTCCATTCCACAGTAGCTTTAGACACTTTGTTTTTGGTAATGAGGAACGGTTAATTACTAATACAGCTAAACTCATTTTTCTCTTTAGTGTCCCTTCAATCCCTTTCAATCTTGTTCGGCAGGTCACAAATGAACATTTTATCTTCTTGCACACAATCTATACACAAACAACTGTCAACAATTTCATCAGGCATGATCACGTCGCGCGTTCCATCACACGAAAGAAGACACTCCTTTATGTGAGGAGGAATGGCACGAACATCTGCTATAATTACTGGTCTGCAGATAACATAGCAGCAGCCTCTCTCCTGAAGCACAAGTATTTTCTCAATTCGTGCATAGCACCCAGCATATGTCCGCACAAAGGTCGTATCAGATTTTGAAGGTCTTCTGAATCCAGTGCTTTGGAAAACTTCCTTCTTTTGCACAAATCGCTCATATTCCACAGCATCGGACACAGCCACTCCACACCGACTATACAGTGCATCCTGCTCTTCAGCACTGAGCACTGTCTTCTTACCTGTGCCCAACAGTGATAAGCCATCTACACACAAAAAGTTTTTAACAGGTGAATATCCAAGAAAGCCATTGCACAACCTTTTTTCTTCAGAAGCTAGAAGTGGACTTCTAAGTAGACGCTGCAGCTGCTGAGACATGACGACTCGTTCTACAATTTGGTCCGGAAGGCCCTTTGCTGCGGAAATCTGCCGCACAATGGTGCCATTTCCCCCTTCAAACACGAAGGCAGAATGTGCCCAAAGGGGCCCAAGGGAACGGGCACAGTTTCCAAGGTGGAGGAGTGCGTGGACATTATATGTCATGAATGCCACACCATATAATGCTTCACACCTTGACACAAAGTTCTTGAGAAGAGACTCTGAAAAGCAAAATAGTTTTAAACAGGGCATGGCTCAATTTGTTTTAAATATTTGCAGATAAACAATGCCTAAAGGCATACACATGTACTCTCACACTGCTCGACATGAAAACATCCCTACAGGGTTTGTGCACTGAAACCAGTCTGATATTTAGAAGGAATACAGTGCTTTTCCAAAGTTTAACATGTAGGCCCAACAGTCTCGCCATAAGCAACCCCAGCTTTTGTCATCTAAAGTGCGGTCGTAACCTGACCAGGAAAGAAGAAATTTCAACATTTCACGGAAATTTGCTCTGCATTGCAGGGCCGGCAGGTGCATGGCTTATAAGAGAAAACAAATAAGTGAAACAACAAATATGAGCACAACAGACAAGACAAGTGCTCTACACAAAGTTAGCTGTGTTAACATATACAAGCAAATCAAAAAAGGTGCAGAAGACTCATAATAAATTTCTATGACATAAAGACATAACAACTACTGCGCATTTTTTTCGGAAGCGGTGACCCAAGATTCCATAAGCCAAGATGGACAGTTCTGTAATATTTTTGTGCCTACAATAATAGCCTTTCCCCTAGCTGTCATCACAGAAACGTTCACTCCAGTTAGGACAGGTGCTACAAATAGGAGGAAAGCCCGAGTTGATGTGCAAATGGCTTGAGCTGGTCAGGCCTGGTAAATATATGTAAGTTTGTAAGTTTTGCTTTACACACAACTTTCATGACCAAGAGGTACAAAGAAACAGCCAGCCTGAAGGTAAATCCTTACACAAAAAATTATAATGATTTGATCGGCTTCTTACATGTGACTACCATATTCAATGTACATTATTGGGTGATGCTAACAATTGGTACACATATGCTTTGTTTGTACCACAGTCAAGGATTGCACTGACAAGAATGGAGGAATTTCATTATGGAATTTATCTGGTGCGCCTAACAATTACTTTTACGAGCTCCTTTGAAGCTTCAGTTGACTTATCATTTTTAACAAAATGTTTTTACAATGAAATTAGTGCCACCACTTCTTGCATGGCTTCCATCCTGCGTCGTATTTTCTTGTCATGTGCTGGCAGTGCAAGTTTTCAACCTTTGTGCACACCCAGACATGTTCTTAAAATGTTCTTAGGTGTGCTGAAACTTTAATTATATTAAAAGAACTTCCTTTAACATACCAACCTACAAAGAAACAAAGTCTAAGCATCTTTGAACACTGAATTAACTTTCGTTGATAGGTGAGCTAGTTCCACAATAACTTTAGCAATTATTGGACAGCAACTTGAAGGTATCCTGAGAACATGTTTGCTTTTGTCACCAAACAAAGGCTCAGAAAGGTCTGCTACCATATAATAGATGCACACTCCAACACAACTCTGCATATGAACTCTTTGCTGCTGAGGCTGTGCCCTTCATGATGCAGGGCAGCTTCCATAACCAAGAAAATACCGCATTTATTTGAATCTAGGCGAATAGTTTATTTTTTTTCAAATCGTCATATGCCAAGCTCTAGGGTCAGCTTAGGTTCGAGGATTTTGAAAACATGCCAGTTTGTCATTGAACATATTAAATATGGTGCCAATTAGGTGGTGCATAGCTAGCGCCATCTAGAAAAGTCAGTATCGTAGCCACAACTAGCCACACCAGTAGACAACTGAAGTACACGAGCGACGACGTTGCCATTTTGACCTGTGTCGTATCGGTGTGCGGCGCGGTATTATCGCAATGCCACCAATTAGGTGATGACACTGCAGTGCCGCTTTTAGTCGAAACATTGTGCTAGCCGCAGAGGCATCAACAAACATTCAAGCCAGACCGGAATTGGGCATCGATGAGAAAAACGCCCGTTGTTGGAGGGGCAATAAGAGATGCTTTTTGCATTTGCCGCAACGAGGAGATGACGGCAATAAGGAAGATACGCATGTGATAACAGAGAGGAGTGGTTTACCGAGATCGCGCCGAGTTTACGGAGATCGCGCTGTGCAGCACTGTCTGCACATGCGTTGGTATGCATCCGCAAGCGTACGAGGCTAGCAGCAATGACATAGACTGAGCTCGGCATGTTCATACTGAATAAGTGCTGTTTTCATTTTGTAGACACTGCCCTCACTTGTTTTTTGGCCTACATTCGAGGTAAGTTTTTTTATTTATGGTTTCAGACATTCGGGGGTCAGCCAAGATTCGAGCAAATACGTAGGTTGGCTGCAGCAGACTTGTTTAGTTCGATCCCAATTACTGAGAATATCCCAAAGAATGCGATGCATAGGAGCACAATAAAGCCACTGGTGTCAGAAAGAACAGCAAAGCCTGGCGTGGTCTGTACATACATAAGCTACAAAGGCAGAACATACAGAGTGCTGGCAGAATCTTGTAGCCCCTATGAGTTGATTTGAGGCAGCCAGAAAAAGAAAAATTACTACAGGAAGAAGCAAACATCTATGTAGTGTACCATGTTACACACATAAAATTCTGCAAACACATTTTGCCAGGCTGGTCATTGAGCTTGTGCATGGGAGAATAATTTGTTCATCAGGAATAAAGGAAGTACACATTTACCAATACACCCCGTCTGGTACCTCAGTCACTCTTGAGAAATCAAGATGCTAACAAAGAGTGGGACTGTCTCAAGGGAACTTCCATAGCCGTACTTGCATAAAGGAGGTCACTAGCTCCATTAACGACCTTTTAATTTCTCTGCATGTTGCAGAAAAAAAAATATATGGCGCTATGCATGCTGTATATTACATTTTTATGCCTGTTTTTCCTATGTGTAAGAAGGCTTATCTCATCAGCTACTGGTATAGGTTCACTCTGCCAACTCTAAATAAATCAGTGGCTACCTTGTTCCTTTAATAAAGGGAAAATGTGCCATGCACCCAAACGTAGCAATTGCTACAAAGGAAACCCATGCAGGTTCCTCGAAAGAAAAGCCTCGCAGTTGAAGAAAAATTCATCCTCGTCCTAGCCCAAGCTCATATGGTAGAGTGGCTGCCCCAGGAAGGTGGTGGTCCTGGGTTTGAGCCCTGGACCAGGATGAATTTTTGTTCAACTGTGAGGCTTTTCTTTCGAGGAACCTGCATGGGTGTCCTCCGAAGCAACTGCAATGTTTGGGTGCATGTCTCATTTTGCCTTTATTAAATAATTACTTCTCTCCACCTTGCAGGTTTCTGTAGAAATATAATGTCTAGCATGTTTCACCTTATTTGCCATGCTCGTCTTCAAGATCTCTGCTATGTGGACATCGTTTTGGTCATACAAGCGCTGAAAGATTCAACAGGTTAACTCACTACAGTACAAACCGTGGACTGATAGTCTGTGTGCGGAGTATCTGCAAACATTACCATAAGCTCACATAAGGTGTTGAGTTCAAACTTGGCTTGCATGCATGCAGTAGCACATCTTTTAGGATCTTACCAGCTTTGTCAATTTCAAGAATGGTGAGTTCCTCTTGAAGGAGGATATATATACCCTCACAAAGCTTGGAAAGGTGCCTCCAGTACTCATGATGCAGAATTTCATTAAGGCAAGGCAGAGCATAGAAAAGGAGCCAGTTTCTCCATTCAGATGCCTTCCAATGGCTTCTTTCATGAACAGACCGTGGCAGCCTTGTAATGCAGTGAGGTGGCTTGATGGACAACAGCCGTGCATCTATTTTGGAAAGGGCTGATGGTGCACCTATAACAGACAACGCGACCTAATTTAATTATTTCATCAGCGTGACGCGACAAATCTATGCAAACAAGTGGATGCACTGCTCAAAATAGATCAAAATAAACAGCATTACATGCCTAAAAATTGTCATAAGGAAGTGCAATATTTTATTTCTGGGACATTAAAACATAGCACTCTTTTCAGTTAAAAAATACTACACATAAAAATTTCTTGTCCTTGGTGATGGGAGAATCGGTTGAAAACATGCTCTCTTAAAAATGTTTACACCCTTTGGGTCGTATCTTACCCCACAATGATAATCATCATCTGTCTTGCCCACATTCCCTTTCTTTAATGCTGCGAGCCCAGTACTTCCAAGTCACGAACAGCTTGCGAGTCATCAGTGTGGCACAGCATTTTCGACAAGAAAGTAGCGAGCACCAAGTTTTCAAAAAAGAAAACACAAGCAAGGCAGATGACGATTATTGTTGTGGGAGAAGATAAGCCCCAAAGGATGTAAAGTTTTTAAAGAGTGCAGATGAACAACCAAAACAGACAAGTCATTGATTGCAGAAGTGCTAGTTTGAATGTTAAAGCTAAGCAGTGGTGTAGTGGTGTATATATATATAACATTTTTCAGGGGGAGGGGAACATGCCTAATGTGCTACCCTCTGGCTATGCCCCTGAAAGTAAGCAATTTTCATGCATTCCGGTTGCTCTATTCATTTAAGTTTTCTGCAGTAGTTGTATGTACAAGCAAACATGGCAGTGTAGATTGAGTAGCTATTTCTCAAGGTAGAGTCATACACACGAGATGATACACTAACGATTGCCACTTTCTGGAAGAGAAAATTGTGAAAGCAGACAAGTACAAAAGACCTAAGCAAGCAACTTGACTAGGAATAAAAGTCCACAAAATGAAAGCTCAGCTGTGTCGCGGCTTGGGAGTATGTGATCCTGCTAATGTCATGCTTTACAAACACTGCTCCCATATCAACAGATGCTTGCAAACGCAATGGAGATGGTAATGCACCTTCTAAAATGTCAAAGAAATATTCATAACCAGGACAAGTGCACTTTTATGCACCAAAAATATCCAGTGAAACATACTTAAGGATCTATCACAATTGTGAACAAGTACAAAACATCAAATTGATGATGCAAAATCCCATGACACACAGTCAGGCAATTTCATTTGGTGACATTGTTTGCTTTGTGAATCCACCTTATTCTACAAGTGAAGCATCTTGTAATTTCACTATGTAATCAAAATATTACAAAATAAATGGCAATGGAAAGAGTCACATTACCTGAATAGAAGCGCTCATCAGAATTTGAACTTGACAGGATGGTTTCTGTCAGCTGCTTTGCAACACCTTGTAGGACACAGTGCATGTACTCAACGCTGTAGCCGTTCACAAGGTCCAGACCTGAATGAACGCATGTAGCTTATGTAAGAAAACATACACCCCTTAGTTTCACTATTACACTTATTATGAGCTTCAACGCACAGGCACGTGGCAAAGCACTCCCCCAGGTTGGATAGCAATGCTGATTCGCAAAGTGTTTCCCATTTAAACATAGAGGATTCCATTGTTTTAGTTCAGAACAATGCCCCTTCATGCCTGCTTTTGCCCTCTCTCCCAGGGGCTTGAGAAAATTTGTTTCTCAAAAATGATCAGAACAAACTGGCGGCAACCTTTTGTACGAGCTGTGTATCATTCCTGTTTCTTGAAATACAAAGCGCGGTCACCTCGGAACTTAATGTTTGATTTCTCCCCCCTCGATGAGTCTTGATACAGATTTCTCTATTATCATACTGTGCCTACATTTGCCCTTTCTTTTTTTTTGCATCAAACTGCAATATGAATGTCACTGCTAACTTACCGTTCCTTAAGGAGTGTACTGATCTCGGCTGGTTGGTACATCATTAGGATGCAAACAAACAGCGCTTGGATGGGGTGAAGTGAGGATGACAGACAAGATGCGGAACTAACAACCACAGGTTTATTGCGGGAAATCAAATATGTACAAAACACAGGCCGAGTTCAGAAGACCAAAAAAAGAACATGGTATCTGCACCGGGAAAGGAATGAAATCATCACATCACATCTGGCGTCATAGCAGGCTGTCATGTTTTTAACTAATAGTTAATCTCCCAGTTATGCAGGGAAACAAAGGGTACACTGACCCAGGAGATTCCACACGACTGGATAAAACACGCCTCACAAACCGGACGTGTTCTTTGCTCTGTATATCTACCTAATATTCTGCATTTATCACAGAGATGTTGGCAGCCGCATTCTTTCCAGTGCGGGGCTAAATGACTGGGTACAGACACTTTCAGTGAGTATATGTGCTCTCTCAGCCGGTCGTTCAAACATCGGCCTGTGTGGCCTAGTTGCAGTGTCCACACTTCAGTGAAATCTTATAGAACTGCGTATGTGTAGTCAACAAATGGCGTTCCGTGTTTTTTTCACCAATGATTTTCCTTGGGCTTTCCTTCTTGAGTTTGCAGCATAGTGCTGAGAGCTTGTTCCTTGCGCTGTACAAAACACACATGCCTATTTTTCCTGCAACCTTCTTTTAATCTATACTAGACCTCACGGACATAGGGTATGACGGCTCCGCTTGCATGAGGTTCTTTGTCCTGTGTTTCGCGCCCTGCCCTTCATCTGGTCAGGATCACCAAAAGCCTTTTTGAAAGAGCAGTCAGCAGGGCCATAGGATATCCAGCCTGAGTAACACAGTGTACTTGGTGCATGAAGCTACTAACCACCTTGTGGTGGCATGAACGGGTCAGAGATGATCTGAGGCAGGAGACTGCAATACTTTTCTTTGAGCGTGGATTGTTTAGTGTAGTTTGAAGTTTATTCTCTTTCTTCATTACAGAAAGAGGAAACAAGAGCTAAAGGCCATTAGGCCTGACAAGGGCTCTTGCTCCTAAGCGCGTTTGGCTTACATGATGATCCAATGTATGAAAAAGGCAAATAAAGAAGATAATGTGTACATTATACAATGACTTTGTGAAAAAGACATTTATGCTTCAATTTTTGTTTGTGCATTCACATTACAGCACAGATTAAGGAAAACATATAAAGTGCCTAAAAAAATCTTAGTGCGATAGCATTTTATGCATAAATAATTTGATTGTGTATGAGAAGATTTTTTATACATTGCTTAAAATTAGGTGCACAGAAATAAATTTTTTGCTCAACGATGTTTAGTAGCCTTGGTATTTGATAGTTTATATCCTGACGTCCGTAGTTAGTATGCGTGAATGGTATTTTCTTGATTTGATAACGTAATGGGTATCGAGAAGTGGGTATGCTGACATGGAGCCTGTGCTTTTTTATATGTAAGAATAATCTCTAATAAAATACTTGATTTGCTCGTAAATGTTTGCCGAAGAGATTGTGTGTGGGTAAGTCACGCGGCCTACCATGGTAGTTTTCAAAAATTCGGACTACTCGTTTTTGCAAGCTTAATAACTTATCATAGTTGTTCCCCGAATCAAGACACAATAAGTTAGCTTCGAGTAAAAAAGGACAAAGTATATTGCTTTCTTTAGCCATAAAGGTATTAGATCGCCTATTTTATACATACAGCCTACTACTTTGCTAAGATCATTGCTAAGCTTATTGACATGATTATCCCAGGAGAGGTTCTCTTGGAACCATACCCCCAAAAACTTTTGTGTTGTTACTTGTTCTAGCCTTTTTGCTTGAAATAGAACAGTTATATTAACAGGCAATGGCTTGTTTATCGGTTTAAATATCATATATTTGGTTTTGCTGACATTCAATTGCAGTTTCTTGATGTAGAGCCATTCAGATAATAAATTTAGATAATCATTTATTTCTTTTGGTAAGCATTGCAAGGAAGAATTTGCAAAAAAAAGATTAGTATCGTCTGCGTACATGATGATATTAGGTGAGGAAGAAATGTTACGGAGGTCATTTATATAAAGATTAAATAATAACATCGTATGTCCAACTAAGTGGTGATGAATTCGAACCAATATCTCGACGTCTAAAAACCTTATCTTATTGTCGGAGGGATGCTCGATTGTTAGCACCGAAGGGTTTATTACCAATTGAAAGATGTCAAAAATATATTTTACTCGCAAAAGGTGCAAACGCGGCTACATAAGCAAAACAGGCTGATATTTGAATGACCGGCTGAGAGAGCCTGCATACTACTCACTGAAAGTGTGTCTACCCAGTCATTTATCCCAGAACTGCAAAGAGTGCAGCTGCTAACCTCTTTGATAAATGCACAATATTATGTAGATGTACAGAGCAAAGTGCATGTGAGATAAGCGAAGCATTTTTTAACTAATCACATGGAAACTCAACCATCAGTGTACCCTGTTTCCGTGCGTAGCTGTGAGATGAACTATTCGTTAAAAACATGAGAGCCTGCTATGACGCTGCACGTGATGTAATTTATTTATTCCTTTCCCGGCGCAGGCACTGTTTTCATTGGTGTTCTGCGCTCAACCTGTGTTTTGTATATATTGCATTTTCCACAATAAACCAGTGGTTGTTAGTTCAGCACCTTGTCTGTCGTCCTTACTTCGTCTTGTCGAACTACTCCTTATCCTTGTCCTCATTACAGTTTCTTGTCTGCGATATTTTCCCACAGAAAAGGAGGCAGCCTTTCCAGATTACTTTCATGAGACCAAGATTTTGCATGCTATAATGAAGCCTTCTTATGTATCAAAACTGCTTCAAATATTTCTCGGGCACTCACCTCACAATTTTTTTCGCACAATCAAGGCACCCGTGGAAATCTGAGGACACATTCTCGGACAGTCACTTTCAGAGATATCACCTTCAGTACAGCCTGCTTGAAACTTCTCTAGTCGCCGAACTTGCCATGTACAAAATCAGGTGAATACCCGCCGTGGTTGCTCAGTGGCTATGGTGTTGGGCTGCTGAGCACGAGGTCGCGGGATCGAATCCCGGCCACGGCGGCCGCATTCCGATGGGGGCGAAATGCGAAAACACCCGTGTGCTTAGATTTAGGTGCACGTTAAAGAACCCCAGGTGGTCAAAATTTCCGGAGTCCTCCACTACGGCGTGCCTCATAATCAGAAAGTGGTTTTGGCACGTAAAACCCCAAATATTATTAAAATCAGGTGAAGGTGACAGGCTCGTGGAAAGTGATCATCCAAGAATACGTCTTCAGAATTACACTTGCACTAGCTGCAATGCATGGCAAGATTAGTACCTACCTCGCTCTTAAAAGAATTTGCATGTTCTGTCAGATATTTTTTTGTACAACTGCCCCTCCGATCAAGTAGAAAACGTTGCTGTGACAAACAAGATACTTTTCTGCATGCTTTTTCTTGCATATTTTGGTTACACCTTATTTCTAGCTTCCACACAAAAAGCAGCCACTCGGGAAACTCATGCTGCCTCCCTTTTTTTTTGGCGCGGTGTAGAATGATTGTGTAACGAAACTGTGTGGAGAAGATTATTTCTAGGTACGGCGTAAAATGTTTGCATGATCAAACTGAGGCATCAGAGCTGATTAGGTGGGGGATGGGGGCAGTTGCTAGTATGCCATCTGTGTCATTAACTGAGAAAGAATTGTTTTTATTTAGTGGGTGATAAGCTCCTTCAGGTATGTCCTCAGAAGGCACTTGTTAAAAAAAAGATATTTCTGTCTAGTTTGTGGTCCTTTCCAAGTTTATATTAGCTTTCTTTTTTCATGTCAGTTTAGGATCACGTATTCTCAGCCTCTGCCAAGGAAACTTCAGTGATCGTGATTGTTTTTGCGCATGTGCTTAAGTACGCCAGCAGTGGACAGCTTCCTTTTGACATGAGTTGTAAGCTAGTGCTCGTGCTGTCTGTGTCTTTTTTTTTTGTCCTGTGTGTTTCGCACTTTAACATTTTCACAATTTTGAGTCTAACATTTTTAACTAGGTGAACGTGAAGAGTTTTTAACAAGTACCCATGCTGTGCACACAGGTCCCCAACTTCTGCCATGAGACTACAAAACCATATACGAGGCTCTTAAACTTGCTATACTGGCAGTTACCTTAAGAAATTTAGTTATATATAAATATTAGCTTCTAGAATTTGACACACAAAATGTGATGTCTGCCACCCCCATGAATTATTTGCAGAAAAAAATTATTACTTTGCCTCGAATCACATATTTGGTATAATTGAAGATTAATATACTCAAGGTAGACTAGCGCAAATTAATAACAGACACAAAGAACAAGAGGACAAGCGCTAATGTACCATCATAATAATGCAAGACCTACTACAGCCCAAGAGTCAGTCCTGTTGAAAACAATTATCACTAAAACATGTTGCATGTGGTTTATGTTATGGACATGTACAGCAGTGAATTATTTGCACTGCCCAAAGTGTAGAAGCAGAAAAGCTGTGAAGCCAAGAATCTATACCAGTGTCACGCATGCACTTCTAAAGGCATCGAACAGACAGTCTTTTGACATAACGACGAAATGGGTGCTGCTATATAGATAAAAACAATCTACATATGCGACGATAGTGCTAGAAATGATAGTGTTTTTGTCTATTTTTTTGTGCAGATTTAGTGTGGCAACCAACGTCCCACTCCTTCATAAGGTGAAACTCTTGATAGCAGTTATGAAGTGTCGTGCGGCAGCATCACAACTCTTTCGAGTTTGACAGAGGTTGGCAGTTTCAGTGACCCTTGACTGAAATCTTTGAGCCAAGTCCATGTGACACAGGTATTACTGCAATTAGAAAAGGAATTAGGGCTTCAATGCTCCTCACTCACCTTTCAAGTTCATCAAGGCTGAAGGCCCCTTTAAGCCATTGATGGTGTCTCTAAACCTGCTTGCCAGATGCATCTCACTCTTGACACGGTCTGAAGTTCTTTGTTCCACAGAAGACACCGTTGTGTACCGCATGCTCCCTAATGCACATAAAACAGTGAAACAATAACGTAAGTGAAAGTAACAAAGTATGATTTTGTCACTAACATCCAGCGCCTGCATCATCATGTTTAGATTGCACCATATAGTCAGCATAATTATATGAAATACCAGTATTTTATAAAGTGTATATATCCGTATAACATATTCTGTGCATTACACGCTCCAAGAATAACTTTCACATTTTTAAGAAACATACATATTAGTCATTTTTCAGAGACTGATAGAAATATAAGATATTTTACTTACCTTCTCGGTGCTCTCCTTGAATCAGGCACCATGTGCAACCAAAATATCCATTGAAGGTCACCATGTTCTGCACACATGCCCTCGCAGGTGCATCAACGGAGACACACAATACATGAGGCTTTGACACATGAACGTCTCCTTTGTGAGCCCACTTCACTGCCCCTGAGCAGTTTACTTCATTAACGAACCCCTCAAGGAACAGTTGCATCTCTGGATGCTTTTTACCAAACCAGAGCCCTGCAAGAACCGGGTGGTTAAATCGCAAATGCGGTGGCAGTTCATTAAGAATAAATTGCAGGGGCCACACTGACGTCTTCGAAGATTTCCATACAGGGCTCCCATCAGTATTTATTGTCAATGTCAAGTCATCAGGGCGAAGGTTCTGTACTTCCCTCAGCCTGCTGTAGCACTGACCCCTGGTAATATCAGTAACGGTAGATGACGGGTGCTGCAGTGCTTCAAGGCTTTCATGTAGTTCCTCTTTGGTCCGTTGAATCATAAGCCTGAGTTGCGTTGCCAGGTTAAGAATGAAGAAGAAGCAACCTTCATTTTTTAATGACTGGGTTGTTCTGACACTGTGACAGCTGCTGCACTCAGTAGAATTGCCATGCGTTGTCATGACGCGTTTGCATGGTTCACAATAAAAGTGATGCTGCACAATATCCCGCATGTCTCCCGCCCAGAGCTTCCGAAAAGTGAATTTGCTCGGAGGCAAGGCATCTGTGCCAGCAAGAAAGTTTATCAGGTTCGCTAGGTCGCCCAGTGCTGTCCACGTCAAACCATGAGACACCGCAAACGACATTACTGCTGCTATTGCTGCCGCCTTTGTTACATTTGAGTGCGGCAATCTTTCGCCGCCGTACTGCGCAAACCAGGACGGCAACGTGTCATCATCAAAGGATTTGTTAGTAACGTATTCGTCGTTACCGTCAGAGCTGTCCCAATTTTCGGAAGTGCCACTTCACTTGAGCTGTTCCTCTCGTCGGGTTCGTCATCAGTGTCGAATATGAAGTTGTCGCTGCCGTCGTGGTCCGAAGAAACTGCGTTGTTGTATCCGTCATTTGACCCACATGGCGATGTGTTAGGCGAAGCCTCTGTCGCGCTTCCCGACTGCACACTGATGCCGACGCTCGTAGATGGTGCCCGTGAGGTTGCCGATGCGACGGCGACGGTGTGCACCTTTTCATGCCTATACCAAGTAGAGGTCGGCACGTCGAAGTAGCCATCCTGGTCTAAGTACACTTTACGCCGCTTTATAGCGGAATTCTCGGTCATCGCTTGCTTTCGGTGCACGCTAAGGTGATGATAAACACCGAACGATCACGCAATAGCCACTGCTTTCCCACAGAATAAAGAGCGCTCTATTCCCGCTTGCGGAAAGAAGCCAACAGGAAGCCGCGTTGGTAACACCACTAGACCAACCAGACAATCATTACTTCAATTATAGACAGATACCACTAGCATCCTCTCTGAAATAGAGGAGCGGCGAATGCCACCAAGCAATGTACAGGTCCTGCATATTTCGCTGCGTAGGTTCGAAAAGAAGGTTTTGTGCTCTCCGCTGCACGGTTATTGCTAATATTTTGCAAGAAAACCGCATTTTGGAGTCTACGTTGTTTAATATACCACTTGGCACAGTTAATTGCCTGGTTTTTAAGAAGGGAACTGCTGCCGCGACGGCGTAAGCATAAACTTGCTTCGCGGCCTGTCGGTAGCTGCAGAAAGCAGCGCTTCGCGGAGGGCAGTTCCATGTTCCAGAAGTGGGCAACACGCGTCAGCCCTCCTTAAAAGGCTGTTTTCTGCAGCTGTCGGCAGGTGGCGAAAAAAGTTTACGCTTGCACCGTCGCGGCGGTAGCTTACATAATCCTAGGTGTAGGCAAATTTGCACTTTTTTCTTAAAAGCCAGTTAAGTAACTGTGCCAAGTCTTATACTGAACGACGTAGACTACAAGATGCGATATTTCTGCAAAATTTTTGCAAAAGCCGTGCTGCGGTGAGCGCAAAACCCTTTTTCGAACGTACGCAGCGAAATATGCAGGATGCTGTATTTTTACCTTTCTTCCGCACGTGACGCACGGTTCGTGTTTTGCCGTACGTGACAGAAATTTATTTCCCAATAATGCTTGGTGAAATTGCAATTTGCCAGCGCTGAAATGTCCTGTAACGTTTGCATGCTATGAATTAAACACAGTTAAATGTGATTACATCTCGTCATGTGCAGACGAAATTTCGAGCTTGGATCACGGTCTTCCAGCATTTGTCTTAGCAAAATTTGTCGTGTGGAGGATATAAAGATATTACCTACGCCAATCGCTTCAAGTATAAAATTTGCATTAACATGCCGGTCCGCAGCGGACATTAACATGCCGTGTCACAGAGGAAGTTATGCGCTGCTTACAGAAACCTCGCACTACAGGTGGAAAGTCGTCGTATATGAATATAAAGCGTACGCGGTCTGAACGACGCCACGTACCATCAATTGATGTCACGCGGCGCACTACTGATCGCGATCGAGCCCGATTTGGATATAGAAGCGTGCCACTGCGATTGGCTCCCTTCTGCAAATTGAATTCGATCTGTATCAGGCTCTCTCTCTCTCTCTCTCTCTCTCTCTCTCTCTCTATATATATATATATATATATATATATATATATATATATATATATATATATATATATATATATATATATATATATATATATATATATATATATATATATATATATGGACTCATATGTGTTTGAAGCTCTTAAGAGAGCTATATTTTCAGAGAAATTTGAGGACACGCAGCCTGGCCCGGCCGCACGGCCGGAGATATAGTTCGCATTAAATCAGTGGCTGCGCACTCCTTAATTCGTCTGATCGACTTATGCAATGCAAAAAAAAACGATGTGTGTGTGTGCGTGCGCACGTACGAAGGTAATTAAAAATATATAAGCAGTTTTGCCCAAAGGGCTCCTCGGACGATGTTCTACGTATATACACGCAGGCACGCGCCAATTTGGCGTGGCACAGTACACAAGGTAATATATATCCTGCTTCAATGGCATTAATTGCCTGCTTATAAGCGCTCTAGCAGGCTCTGCACGGTCTCATGAAGCGATATGGTCGAGGAGAGGGAGGAGCGTTGCCTGTGGCGTATGCTCATCTAATTGGCGCACGGTGGGAAACAATCGCGACGCCAAGTGAAATGTACAGATCAGGTTAATTAGAAAGCTTAATTGTCCCATTAGCTGCGTGCCCATTCTGCTGACAGCAGTGGATGCAGCAACCGATTGAGCAGGTGCGGGAAACATACGTTCGTATGCTAGCAGAGCATGGAAAGCGACATCGAGGCGATTTACCTTTAATTTTATTAGCCTATCTTAGTGCACTGACGATGCGTTCACTTCGCTCCTTCCTTGGAGCCAAATGGTATCGGTCTCTGCATGGAGGTCCTCTCCGCATGGGAGTGCCCCATGCGTCGTCGAGTGGGACCACTGACAGAGGACGTCAGTAGTGGGGACATCACGCCGACGGCATTGTTGCGCCTGAAACATCCGTGTCGCAGCAAAGAAACGTTTTCATCTGCACTTAATTATTCCGTGCATGACCTTCGCGGTGTCAAGCTTCGATAGTGTTGTTACATATCCCTTTGCCAGGTATCAGCGTTGACTATGTTTCGTGAACGAATGATGGCGCAGAGAGGAGCCGCAGTTGACTCACACTTTTCAAAACAGAGATCCCGGCCCGTTAAACTCAAAACTGAAATGTACAATAACTGAACTAATGGATGTGCAATAGTTCAACAACAAAATTACAATTAATATCGCTAACATTGTGACTTTTGTAACGGAAATTAAAACAAGTAAACATGATTCTGTGAAGTTAAGACGCAACCAAGAGCGGAAAGAAGTCCTACAGTTTGTAGCGGATAAACATTAGCTGCCGATTGGACGCGTCCATGAAAGCACGCACCCGACGTACGCGAAAGTCGATGAGACTTCATGCCCATTGTTTGATGTAACATTATTGTAGCCTTATTATCTGGGCCCAAGGGATGAATTCAAAACAAAGAATTCCGGTTTACTTGCCTGCGCGAGGTGATTGAGAAAATGATTTAAGAGATACGTACAGGATGAGAGGAAGATGAGTGTAGCAAAAAGGCAATCGGCGCACTTTCATAAGCGGCACATCTTTACAAACAAAGAGAATACAAATAATCAAGCTATATATTCATGCATGTGAGGCGTTGGAACGAACTAAATGGTCACCCAAAATCGAACACAAGAGCCTTTCCAGCGAATTTATGGGCGTATGATGAAAGTGAAGGGCATGAACAAACGAGGAGTTACACACGTTTATATTGCCCTTAATTTTTTTTAACCTGTGGTTGTATTTTACTCCTCATATGGCCAATAATCTCACCGACATGTACATGTGCTGCGTCCAATCTCAAAATGCGCGCGAGCGATTTCGCGCAACGAAACAGAAACCGATCGAACATGCCCTCCGAAATCTGCCGGTGCGGTCTAAGGCAAATTTTGGAGGTTAACACATCAGTCGATATTATTAATATTATTTTCATGAACTATTTAAGCTAGGACGGCCAGGCCACAGCAAAGTACAGGAAGTTACAGGAAGCTTTCGTTGTGGGGTGTCTGTGACGTTGTACGCGGGCGGAGACAAAGTTGTAGCCACTCCGTGGTTGTAGCCGTAGCCGTGTAGGTGTGTGTTGAGGCGCCGTTGTTGCTGTTGCCGCGTGTAGAAATGCTTGCCTACATTAAATACCGCGACAACTACCGCGCGATATTGCCTGTGCGGCTCATAAAGTCGTTCGAGCCAGAGGACGAAGAAGACTTCTCAAAGTCAAGAGAAGTCCAGGCACACTGGTGTAGCGAAGACGGCGCTACTGAAGGCTGCTACCCGGCCTTTGTACATGCCCTGGCAGGTAAGTAAGCCTTGCTTCCCTATGTTTATATTGTTACACTGGGCAAGTTTTGCGTCTTCTGTAGTCTCCGTCGGTGCCTGGCTGTCTGTCTAACGCTTTCTTGGTCCACGGTTATCTTTACCAGAAACTGCGAAGCTAGCAAAAACTATCGTTGGGCTTCATAATGGGGCCTTGCAGAAATTTCGTTCGAGAGCGGCAATGTGCCTTACTTTTATGAGATTAGGGAGTACCTTACATGCATTAGTATGTGCAGTGTTAGCATAGTATCACAGGACATAAATGTGTTGTCACATGTGCACTACGGTATTGTAAGCTTGCGTTGATGTTGAGCAAATGTGCGCCGCGTGCGTCGTTGACATTATCACATCATCACAACGGATGGACGTACACATCTTGAGCCTATTTGTGTTTTAACAGCTGCTTTTAGAAGTGTTGATGCATACGTAGACAGATGCAAAGCAGTTGTCACAGGAAGTTACTAATTTTGCATGTCCAAGACATCCGCGTCAAGGCCTAATTCCTGAGCCTAAATGTTGTTTCCAAACAGGTCTCAAGATCTGTTTGCAAAAAGATATTTTAAGTTTGTATTGCGATAGCAATTATATGGACACTCCAAGCGATTTGCCGTCGATTTCGTCGGGAGGTTCATATATATTTAAGTACATGTATGCTATATGCCATGCTATATGACATGTAGTATAAGCGGTTTATATTGTCACAACATTCTATCGCTAAGGTTGCTTATACCAGGTCTTCCATCCGTTACAAAATTATTCCTAACAATATTGAGAATGGCAGCCCGCGAAAAATTTAATAAAAGGCAATGCCGACATGCATGCTTTTTATCTTAAGCCTTCTCGGACAAGGCTGCTCTCGGACTACTAACAGGCACACGCACGGATCGGCTTCTCGCCTTAGGAATCCACATGACCTTTGAAGAGCTGAGGATCGCGGCCCTCATGTCTCAACAAGAAAGTCTGTAGGAAGGTGCTACATGGCTTTGGGTATCCCATGTGGCCACATTACAGCAATAAGGAACTACCAATATCCGTCCACAAATCCACACCACGCCTGTGCCAAAACATGAATGCCTTGTACTGCCGTACGCGTCGCTATGCAATGGCCAGACAACTTGCAAAACAGGTTGCTCAGTGGCTATGGTGTTGGGCTGCTGAGCACGAGGTCGCGGGATCGAATCCCGGCCACGGCGGCCGCATTTCGATGGGGGCGAAATGCGAAAACACCAGTGTGCTTAGATTTAGGTGCACGTTAAAGAACCCCAGGCGGTCAAAATTTCCGGAGTCCTCCACTACGGCGTGCCTCATAATCAGAAAGTGGTTTTGGCACGTAAAACCCCAAATATTATTATTATTAACTTGCAAAACAGTACGAAATGGACCCAGACACACTTTACACGGACACGGTCTACTGCGCACACATGGCGTTTCATAGACCACCGTTGGCTCGGAGCGTAGGCCAGGTATATCCACCTGTGCCTCAGCCAAGTCCAGCTTGGCAAACATGGCAGACGCCTCAGCCATCGCCCTCGCAATCAAAACCAAAGAAGACATGAAGCAAGGATCATTTATCCTCATGGACTCGCAAATAGCGTGCTATTAAGTAGCGCCTGCATTCCTGCATGTGGCGTCTGCCCCTTAGGTGCATCAATAAACCAGGAACACAGTATCACATGGTGCCTGGGACACATTGCAGCTACAGGAACAGACAGTGGACAGTGCTGCTACAGCTATTGCTTACCGAGCTACTGTCCCCCATACAGGCACCTTCCTCCCACCACTGGTGCCCCTCACTCCCCAGGATGCCCTAGAACACCAGTGTAGAGAAAGTGTACCTCCCGCCACACGTTCACCTAAGTATAAGGGAAGCATATGAGTGGTACTGCCCGCAAACGAGTACATGCCTGCACTCACGGTTGAAACTTGCCATCCACCTACCTCATGGCATGCGTGGGCTCTTGCCCGAGATGTGGAGGCCAGCCAACTTTCAGCCACATTCCCTGGGAATGTGAGCTCGGATCACGAAAAATTTTTACGCCTCACGTTCTAGTGCAAGGCTGTGCAGGAAGATTGTCATAATGGTGTTCAGCTGATAACAGCATCCTTCATTTTTCTTTTGTACGTCTGTGTGCAACTGCATGCACTTGGTATTGTTGACTGTAGTTAAATGTGACTGTTGACACTGTGCTGCTGTTTCGGTTTTAGACACCCTGGACGGCCTCAACACGAAACTTAAGAAAATGAGGGAATCATTCCCCAGACTCATAAAAGTTCAGGGAGAGCTGCCGGCGTCACGCAAGCACAGAGTGAGTATTTCTAAGCGCTATAATAATATGATAGTCTAGTCATTACTTGGCCTTTTATCTCGATACCACCACTTGCATGCTGTTTATGTGGTGTTCAGAGTTAAGCAATATACCAGTGAAATAATTGTGTACTAAAAAAATTGTCCAGATACCATTTGCTGTGAAAATTCATGTTATGCAAAGCATTTGGCAAGCTGCCTGGCTATCCAGCCTTGTTTGGAGTTCCACAAAGGGAAGCCTGGTGGACGAACATGTTTTTTGTAAATTCAGTAGTGTGTGGGGGCAGTGAGCATGTATCTGTGTATGTGTGACAGAAGCATGGCGATAACAGTGTTAAAAGGATCATGAGCCAGCAATGGCATGATCGGCCATTGCCGGCTATTTGCCATGACCTTACGGCATGGCGATCATTGTTTTTCTACATAGAGGTAGTGGGTGAACTAATTGAGAGAAGCACTGATTGTGCCATGATCAGGGACTGTGTTATATAATCAGTCATACTTAAGGCTATTTAATGCGGGGTCTGGAAAATTATGGCATTTGTATTCCGGCAAAGAAATGGTAAAATATGCTTAGCCTAGGCAGTCATGAAGTTAGTGCAATGCTCCATAGTTTCTACATAGTGTAAGCTGCTGCAAAAAAGTACTAAAATAAGTAGGCCAGTCCCAGAGAAAGTACAGTACAACAAGGCATCTATAAGTGTGAGCGGTCGCAGGGAAAGAAGATGAGGAAAAGACATGGGGTGCAGGCGCCGAGTGTTTCAAGAGCAGGCTGGCTTTGAAACTTAAGCATGCGTGTGATTGTGGCCTAACGGTTAGAACACCAGTCTGCGGTGCTCAATGGTAGAGGTATGATTGTACCACTGGTCAACCATCTTCTTTTTATTAAAGCAAGGCGAGTCACAAACATGCATACCTAGCTACTTGAAAGTGTGCTGAATGAGGCAACTAGTGCTTCAAATGCAAGTATGCTTATAGGATTTCATTTATACGTATTTACCTTGAGGGAGCATTTAATTTTTCCTCTGTTGCTTATCCCACCTCTGTAGAAGGAGCCAACGCCACGAGAAATAAAAAAACAGCGTGTTGCAGCCGCAGAGGCTCTCCATGAACGCATTTTGGAGCAGCACAAGGTATGAACAGAACATAAAGGACTTTTTTAGAGCCACGTTGTGTGCCAAAATGGACAGGAGTACACTGCTCAGTAGGATATAGTGATGCATCTTATTTATTTGCACTGCTTCAATTTTCAGGCCAGTGAGCCACCAGAAGACGTGGTGGCTGAACTCAAAGCCACGATTGAAAAACAAGCAACAGAGCTGCGGAAGCTCAAGCAAAAACTTAAAGAAGGAGAGGAGCTTAACAAAAAATTAACCATAGCTCTGCTGGATAAATTTGGTGAGTCCATAATGTATTTCTCAGTAGCCTTATCACCTTACAACAAGAAATAGTGGCCACATGAACAAATTAGTTGCCTGCCTTATGGCTTATGGCTTATGTTTGGCTTATGTTTAGTTTTCCCATGAGCACGGTACAGCATTAGCACACTTTCCAATGATGTCGCGCTGCTGGTACTTCTTTTCAATTAATAAGGATTTGCTCCTGCTGGATTGTAAAGAAAATTATTGTGGGCAATTTATTAATTCCCCAAGTACATGAGGATAATGAGCTATTGTATTATAATGCCAACAAGGCGCAGCACTGCCATCCATATTGTCCATGCATTCATAAGGGATGAAACTACAATGGTTTCACAGATTTAGCAAACATCATGTCGTTCCACTTGATCAAGAAAAGAAACCGAGGCGCTTGATCTTTCTTAATGACAACCAGAACAAGCTAACAGGCAAAAAAGCCAATGAAGGCATACAGGATATTTTTGCACGCTAAATGCACATGTAATGCAATGGCTGTTAGTTCGGTCCCCACCAGGGGCGCATTGTTTATTTGTGTGCTGAAATTTCCTTTTATTTCATGATTTTTATGGTGCAGTTAAATGTACAACTAAACTTCCCATATGCTTTCCTTTAGTGTCTTGCCTGTTGGCTTCTTATGGTTTTGATATTCCACTTCTTGGTCATAATAATTTGCTCGACAGCCCGCCGCGGTGGCATCATGGCTTTGGCATTGCGCTGGTAAGCCTGAGGGCATGGGAGAAAATCGTGGCCATGGCGGCCCCGTATAAATGGGGTCAAAATGCAAAAAAGCTTATGTACTATGCATTGGGTGCACATTAAAGAATGCCAGCTGGTGAAAATAAATTCAGAGTCCCCCAACTATGGCATGCCTCATAACCGTGTCAGGGTTTTGGCACGTAAAACCCCAGACTTTAATAGTTTGTTTGACAGAGTGCAATATTGAAATCAGAATAGTACCCAGCTGGTTCATGGTGCATTTTTCACACGAAGTTCACACATAAACATTGCTATTCATTATTTACATCGAGCATAGTGTTTGCTTGGTGCCTAGTTATTTGTCATTATGGTCACTGCAGACATCCCTTATTCATACCTGGCGACTCCTGAATTTTCTCCTGGTTTACGAGTTCAAGCTACTATCGAAGTTATTGTGGGCAGAAATTGTGAAGTCACTGGCCTAATAAACTGAACCTGAGCAGATAGGTTATTGGTAACACATGCTCAAGGTACTTTAGTTCAGCTCGGTGAAGGAAATAAACACCGTTGTGGATCGTCGCTTGATAGATACTGGTGGGATAGCAGGTGTGCCATGATATTCGAGTAGCATTTGAAATGCATGTTTAAGCATGCATGATAGTAGTGCCTGTGTATCCACCATGCCTTCTTTTATAATTGTGTTTCTAACTCCATTTTTGTCAAGATGTACCAACAAGCCTACATTGGTACCCTTGCATGAGGGTGCATTCTCGATGCATACCTGTTGGAATCTACTAAATATGTGTGCTCAATACATGACCTGTACCTCACATTTATGAAGCAGTGGCAGACAGTAATGAACTTTTTTTGCTAATTGAAGTGTATGACAGTGCTTTGCTGGCAGTTATTTGAACACAGCATTAATAAATTTAAATGCAGAGACTGCTCGCAGCAAGTCCAGAGAAGGTGACCAACCTTCGGTGACCATGGTCCACCAGGCTGCAGAAGTGCCAGACCCAGTGGTCTGCACAGCGGCATCTTTGAATGAAGGTACTGTTATTCTGTGTGCCTATCTGTTTTCTGTGTGCCTATGTGTGTAAGTCATGTTTCAAAAAAGTTGTGCATATGCCACTTGACGAGCAAAGTGTGTGGTTGACTGGTAGCTAGGCTAATTTTTTATGTACAGTGTCCAGATGAGTGTAGCTAATGCAGGAAGTCAACATTTTTTAAGTTGGTCTAGAAAAAGTCCTCCTCCACCCATCTCATGTAGCATGAAAACTGCACTTTCCGTGCCGCAGCTTCAGTAAGTGTAGGTAGAAGACAACAGACCATAATAAGGGTGTTGCAAATGCATGGCAACCTTCTGTCTGCGACTGTTGTCACTGTCAATGTACATTTTCCTCTAACCTGCTTTTTACTTTCTGCAAACATTGATAGCTGCTTACAGGTTTTGCAAAGCCACTATATGCGGGGACGTCATGGGGTGACTTAATTTTAGTTGTGAAATGCATGTGTGACCTCGTCTCTTGCATGCATCTGCAATAGAATTGGCTAGCAATGGAACTAATACACCTAACCCTCAATATAGTAAAGCCACACTTGCAGCGAAAAATGTAATTACATTGTGAAGTTTGGTAATTTGAGATTTTGAAGGTCTTTACAGTTGTAAAAATAACTTCCCAAATTGCTAAAACAGTCCAGGTGGATAGTACCGCATCAGCAAGTACCGCATTTAGTTGATTCTAACGCGCCCTCAATTGTAACGCACACCTGTTTGCCGTTACGTAAAGAAAGAAAACTCCTTTACAGAACTGCATACCTCATGCTTTCATGCAGAAATACAACTTTCTATCATTCGGAAAAAATGATGTTCAGTCAAACCAAGTTATTATGATACAGGTCTTACAAATATATTGGTTTAACCCTGAGAAGCTGCTGCACTGTCAACTTTTGTATGTTTTCCATGGTGAAATAACCCGCTTACTACAATGTCTCGATGCCGCACTATCGTCATCAAGACATTGGGATCCCACAACCTTCGCATCCGAAGGTTGTGGGATCGTTTTCCGTTTGCAACTAGTTGTTTTTTCACCCACTTTCATTTCCATTAATTTATTGTTTCTTTATTTCATTCATTAAGCACAAGTAATTTCCTCTATCTTTGGTGTCAGTGTTTGTTGGCTTTTTATGAGAATGCCACTCAGTGCCACTAACACTGTCTGCCGACTAGTTGGCCAATCACTGGTGTCATGTCTCGTCGTTTCCTTGTCAGTGTCGGTATAAAGTTGGTAGCATGAACAAGCCTTGAGACTAACATTAAAGCAGCATCGAGTATACTTATAGTACAGTTTGCTACATGATAGCGATATAGCATATACCACCTCTACTGAACACGAGACGAACTGCCATGTGCTTCATCTGATGCAGTTGTCGACACCTTCCAAGTTTTGTTGACCAGATTACACGTCCCACTTACCTGATCTCTTGCAGAAAAGAAACTCGCACCTGATGTTTGTTATCAATTTTCTTCAGTCCATGGTCCATCATACGTGTGTAAGAAATAACAGCAATTTCTTCTTTTTTTGTTTTTTTGCTGCTATGGGGAAGTGCGTATATTTATCTTGTTTACAAGCCCTTCACAGAAATAGTAGTGGATTTAGGAAAACTACCTTTCTTTAGCCGGCTTAGCTGTCGCTGAAAAATTAAGTTGGCAACATGGTGATAAGACTTTCAAGAGCCAAACCGAAACACGTTGCAGCTAGCTACAGTTGTAAACCGTTTATTTGGACCTCACGGGAACTGTGGAAATGTCCGAATAACCAGGTGTCCGAAAAAGCAGATTAAGAAAAAAAATCCTTGATTTCCACGCACTTGTTCTGGCTCGGCAGTAGGCTTGAAGAAATCCTGAATGCGCTGTTGCACGCTGTTCCGTTTACACACAATCAGATAAGCCTGAATCTTGGAGAGGGTCGTACGGTCACTATAGGTGGCTGAAAGCAGTCGCTGCTTGTACACGCTCTGCATGCGACGGCAGCATAGCACATGGTGCGTCATCTTCCGACTCATCTCCGGCGGTGCAGCAGAAACCTGAGGAATGATCTCGCCCTTCGTCGAGTTCTGCGCATGTCAGTACAGCAGTGTCAGCAGCTGTGAAACTCAAATGAGACGGTGTCCGGAATTGCAATGCAACCACTGCGCAGGTCTCGGCAGAATATATTCGGCGTCAGTAGGGAGCACATTGGTAGGCGTCAAATCCCAGGCCTCCCGTAGCCCGCTTGCCGGCATTGCCCAGCGCTGTCTGCGCCATGAAACACTTGACGCGATGTTTACGTATGCCACGTTGGATCACCGCAACCTCGACACAGCACACAAAGCAAACATCACCATGCCGTCACGCCGACACCAGTTGCACAAATGAAAAATGTGGCCTACTCGCAGCGTCGTACGCGAAGAAACAAATCAGCTGCTGGATTGTCTTGATATGGCTTACTAAGCTGAAACCGGAACTGCTGTAGAGCCACTCTATCCGGGCAGAAACGATGATGAGCGGCGATTTGCAGTAGCGCCACTTCGTGGGGCAGCAAGGAGGCTCCGTTCAATACAAAAATGTCGTTCAGCAAGTCGAACCAGGCAGCGGTCAAAGCCCATGCATGGTGCTCTCGATCGAATTCGCTCAAGGAGTGTCCGAAAAATCAGACTAGAGGTTGCAAGGTGTCCAAACTTTCGGCAGTTGTTATACATTATGGTCTATGGAGAGAGTGGCGGTGCCGCTAAGCAGACCGAATAATCGAGCATGTCCTAATTTTTGGAGTCCGAAAAATTGGTCGGCGACTGTATGCCTCTTTATGCTATTTTTTAGCGTACAGACGAGTAAGTCAATATTGGTTTGTACTGCTCACATTTGGGACATGTAATGGATCTCAACTTCAAATCTTAAGGCTGGTTAGCACACTCAAAATTATTAAAAAGCAGCATACATGCAGCATGTTTAGTTTTGGCTCTTGGGAAGTCTTGTCACCTTGTTGCCGATTTAAGTTTTTCACGACAGCTAAGCCAGCTATAGAAGGACAGTTTTCCTAAATCTACTATTATCTCTATGAAGGGCTTGTGAAGAGGAGAAAGACAATCGCCCAAAACAGCACAAACAAAAAATAATTGGCCGTTACTCCTTGCAAACACGAGATGTTGGACATGGACTGAAAAAAATTGGGAAGAAATATCAGGTTTGAGTTGTCTTTTCTGTGAGATCAGCTAAGCGGGACGAGAAATCTGGTCAACAAAACGTGGCAGGCATCCACAACTTTGTGTAAGATGAAACGCACTTGGCAGCTCGTCTTGTGGTAAGTAGTGGTGGTATACACGGTACCGCTATCATGCCGCAAAATGTACTATAAACAGACTGAATGCTGCTGTTACAAATTCTACAGGCTCAAATCTGGCGGCACATTGTAGGCACTGCCAATGCGGCCCCGTTTTGCCAAACCGCAATGCTGTTAAAAAATGGCAAACTAACATGCCTAGAGAGAGCTGAGGCATCGCATGTACATAGATTCTGCCTCGTGTGTGAGCCAAATGTCTGTTATACTGCATCGCAAAGAAAAAGACATTTTGAATATCCTAATTTATTGGTACGCACCACATGACCAAGCATTTATAATGATTTGTCGATCAATAAACTCAGTTGTTAGTTGGCATTCGTCATCCATTCCTTGTCCCATGGCTGCACATACATGTAAAAATGTTTACAAGGGTAATAAACACTGGCCACCATAGAATCCAGCCAACATCAAACAAGGCGAATCACCATCTGACCACCAAGCAACTGCGGCTTGTGGATATGTCTAAATCCAAGGGTGGACATCATTTTCTAGTAGCACATAGCAATATGAAAGAATGCATGCAAATAACCTTTGCATCTGTCGACATTTCAGGATTTACCTTTCAGTTCCAAGCACATATATCAGATGGCTAAAAACTTGATTAAAACTGTGTCGCAAAAATACTTTTGCACATTGCCTAAGAAATACATGGCTTTCAGTGGAACTAAAATCACTAAATGAAATTAGCTTGTTATGTTGAGGTTTCACTGTGCATAAAGCTCTTGTCAAAGCAAAATGTTTTTCACAGTTTCTTATGATTGTGCAGGGGTGCTCGAGTCCACCACTATGGACGAAGGCTGCAGTGGTTCGTCAACCACAGCAAGGATGGGACTTGCATGTGAGTGAACTTTATTCTTTATTTAGTGGAGAAAACACATCAGGTACTTTAACTGGTCAAGATACAAAGCAAAAGACCACTTACAAGTTATTTTTTCTGTGCACGTGTCTGCCGATAGGTTTGCGTGGCCAACCTCTAGAGACAGAGGAGTGAAGCTGGTGGTGAAGGACCATTTTTGTTGCAATTAATTTAGAGAACATATTATTTGTCAACTATGGTTACATTGAGGCAGGGTATAACTTTCTGTTACATATACTAGTGCAATGAATGCTTTGCAGAACACTGTTAAGTATGCACCGTTATAGCGAGTATGCACACTATGCAAGTTTGTCCTCATTTTCTTAGTATAGTAATTGCAACATTACAAGGTATACCTGCTGCTTAAGCGCACAAGTGTCTACTATTTCACCAAGCAAAACTGCATTAAAGGATCTACTTTTGTGGTGATTCTGTGGCTTAAAGGGAAGCTGAAGAGTCTGTCGAATTCAATAAGACGCACATGTACGGATGCGGGAATCCTATAAACCATGCAGGTAAATGTTGGGTGGGATTTTTCACTTAGGAGTGACGTAATCGCCGGTTAAAACTGCGCTGTTGCTTTGCCCCCCCGTCGAGCGCCGCGCGCTGCTGCTGACGATGCGAGCGGAGACTGGAAACCGCGGCGTAGTGACGTCGGCACTGGTGTTCCGTTCCTTCGCAGTCTTCCCGACCGTGCCTGACCGCGCTTGTTTCTGCATGCGTGCCGTCATAATTTGCTTCGCTCGACCCTGCATTCTTTTGTTTATGTGATGTAGAGTGGTATTTGACGGTATTGCCAATCATGCCAGCGCTCTGTGCAGCCTACGGTTGCACGAACACCAGCAGCCGCGACGATGTTCCAGTGCTTCCCGCAAGACAAGAAGTTTGCTGCTAAGGGGGAGGCTGCTGTGAATCGAAAGAATTTCAAGCGCTCAAAAACAACAGTGCTGTGCTCTAATCACTTCCGTGACGACATTTACTACCAGAGTTTATCAATAATGCGTGGATGAGTGAGAGTACGACTTGCTGCTAGCAGGCTTTCTAAATGCAGCGTGAAAAGGTCGGGGAAACGAATGCACAAAGGCGGGACGGGGACTAGTAATTGGTCTTGGAAGACCTTATGAATACACAAACTTGTCCAAACCTGCATTTTGATTTACTGCTAGCTCCTTCATGTTAGCACGCTGAACAGAAGGTACATATTTATCTCCCACCCTTGATGCAGGTTTCGTCGCAAACCGCCGTCAATTTTCTATTCGCATGTATGTTGTGAAACAGCCTACATGCAGCTGCCATAACGCAGTGCAAGTGTACAGGACGCTCCCCTCCCGCACAAAGAGAAACCGGCTGTCTCACGTAGCTGACGGAATTCACCGCCTTTACGGCTCCGGTTATGAGTAGCGTGCGAATGGCGCGCTGATGAAGGTCACTGCACGTGCTACAAGAGGTGGAAAACTTCTCCCCCATGTAAACCGTCTGTGTATACTGCCGACAGCTTTGGGGCAGCGCACAAATGCCGACAATCGCATCCCTGCTTACGTTCCACGAGGAGGCATGCAGTAACATAACAGTACAGTTGTTTGCCCGGAAACAAACTCACTCGATCACTGAATACAGCTTTGCAAAAAGCATACTCGCCAAATAACATTTCTAACATGAGGAGATGCTAAAACTTCGCTATCGTTTGCATCGAAAGCACTGCTTGCTACCAGCAACGTTTGCTTCTTGGAGAGGCTGGCTACGTACATGTAGGGAGCAACGCCGAACTCCTCAGAGAAACGCAACCTCTCGAGATTTACAATTAGCGTCTCACTAAACCACAGCGCCAAACTACCTTGCACCGTGCTTCATGTGTGGCGGTAGCGGTCGGTCCGGACGAACACCATTGGCGACGTCACGAGGTGCCCGACCAATAACAGACGGAAACGAGGCACGTGAGCTGCCCCGAGTCTGCTCCTGCACTTTTTGTCAAAATAAAATCTGTTTGCGCTTTCTTTCGCTCAATTTCAATGCAATATTCGAATTCGGAGGGTTGAAAACCATTATGTACAGCTCTTCACTCATATTTTTCTGGATAACTCTGCAGCTTCCCTTTAACAAAGCACTGGTTTAAGCAAGTTAAAGCTATATGGTGTTGCGCTGCCAAGCACAAGGTCACGGGATTGAATCTCGGCCACGGCACCCACATTTCGATAGGGGTGAAACGCGAAAACACCCGTGTATTTAGATTTAGGTGCATGTTAAAGAACCCCTGGTGGTCCAAATTATTCCAGAGTCCCCCCTCTGTGACATGCCACATAATTTAATCATAATCTTAGCACATAAAACCCCATAGTTTTAAGCTAGTTAAAATTGTAACTTCATGGCAGGCTTTCAGTGCATAATCATGCATATATGTTGGCCTGCCTATGCGTCTGTTTTTATTCCTGTGATTTCTGCACGGAATTAGTAGCCATGACCACTATATGTTTCAATAAATTTTGCCATTGGTTGCAGTGGAGGCGACTGCATCAGGCAGTGCTGTTTTGCCTGCTGCAGCACACACAGGGCCACCTCGAGCAGATGAGCTGTTTTGTGTTGTCAATGGACAGGTGAGGCCGAATTCTTTCACTTTGTCTGCATAGATGTGCTTTCTAATGAAATTTCAGGTAAAAAAGACATGTTTGTATCAACAATTATGCCACGTGTCGGGAAAGTAACGTTAGTGCACATACATAGTCGAGTGCTAATGTAAACACGCATGAGCCTCAAGAAAAGTCAGCCTTCCTAAACAGCCACTGACATATAGTTTAAATGTCACAACCATTACAAAAAATACAAGGTTGAATATTCTGTGGTGTCATGTCAGGACAAGTTATATGCAAATGTCACGTAGGCCAGCGTCGTGTCCCAGTTGCAGTGATCGGTGGAAACGTGTATCGACAGCATCTCTACGAGTGTTGGGTTGAGACATTCTGTAAGACCGTTTGCTTGTGGGTGTTAGGTGGTGGACAGCTTGTGCACAGAGTGGAGGAGGTCGTCGACAACTCGAGACAAGAACGAGCGGCCAGGTCTGTAACTGTCAAGGTGCACCGTGGTGGAGAATAACATCGGGGAGGAGAAAATCAGTTATGGCAGTTGCGCAACTAGTCGGCAACAGCTTTGTTATCGCATAGCATGTCGCATAATCAGTAGCGACGGCCATCCACTTGTTCCTCCTCTAGTTGTCATCAGAAAATGGCTGAGCAGGTCAAGACCTACGTGAAAGAAAAGGTTCAGAGGGAACTTCAATTGGATGTTGTCGTCCAACAGGTGGCAGGGGAGGTTTCTTCCGGCGCTGACACAATTGGCAAGTTGCGACATAATGAGGCACAGAGCGGTAGAGACCCGGCCAGAACCGGCGTCGTACGCGGGCGTATGTGTGAAAAACTCCAAGACTTCCAATTTTTGAGGCCTCATTGATCGAACTCATTCTTTCACTGTTCTTTGCTCGGCACTGCACCTATTGGAACCAATTTTTTTTGCTTTCTTCGTTGATTTCTTTATTGCAGTGCTGAACTATAAAATATGACTGTTTGCTCACGCAAGGTGGGCAAATTTTGTTAAGTTAGTCGCTTGCATGTATTAGTACCCATTACAGAAAGGTCAATTTCAAGGTGACTTTAGTTTAACACCATTATTATAAAACATTTCCGATGTGCAGAACAGAAATTGTTGGGTTTTATCAGAAATGGATGGTTCTCAGCTATGCCATACTGTTTTATACAAGTGTGTTTTAGTGTTAAGAGTACCGGTGAAAAAAATACTTCGTGTCTTGCAGGTACTGGTTGGTGAAAGCCTCCACATGCCAGAAAATAAGTGGCAATACATAATGAAGTCCAGAGGAGATGCAAAATGCGTGCTGAATGTAGCCAGACATCTGTGGACCCCAGCAGAAGCTGGCGTAAGAAGCTTGACTGGGCAAGCTTGCCGGACGATGTCCGAATCATCCGGCAAGCTGGCGGCAACACCAGCGAAAGTGGATGCTGTGAAGAGTAAGTAAACAGTCAGCTGATTTAAGAAACACTACTGTATATCTGAAAGTTGTACTTTATTTACTCACATAATGATCACACTATTTTGTGAAAAAAATTGACATGAATTCACGTGTGCAATCATTACGGGGGGTAAATGTCCCATGAAAAGAAACATTTTATTTTTTCGCCCCGCATTTACTGCGGGATGACAATGGGTCAACAAGCAGGCGGCTGCCGCTGTCAGTACGGGACACGAAAACAAAAATGGTGGCCGGCAGAGCAAGCCGAACGCGCCGAACATGATTATTTTTCTTCTCGTGAGTACATTATGCCCATTGTAGCAATTTCTTCCGTATCAGTAATGAATAATGTCGTTATTATTGGCTAGTTTGCGACAATAATTATAATGTAGCTGTGTCCACATTGAGGGGACAGAAACAGATGGGCGCGCTTAGCTGCCAGTGACGGAGAAACAGCCCACGAGTGCAGACAAAAAGAATCTAAAGGCGCTCTTATGTTGTTGACCACAACCATTATGAAGCCTACAAATAAAGCTGAGGCAAGTTTGGTTGTAGTTTTTTTTTTTCATGGAAGTGCAGAAAGTAATGAAAGGAATGAAATGGGGCCACTGCTTAAGTATGTTGGGTGCGTGCAGACCGCTTGGTATGTATTCAAGAGCTGTTCACGTAGCATTTGACGGATGGTAAGCGCGATCATTATTATCTAGACTTGGCACACGACATTGCTGCGACAAGTTCATGGTGCAATAATTACACGCCAAAGGAAAAAACGAATTTTCACAAAAACTTTAGGGGCGTGATCATTACGTGAGTGTGATCATTATGCGAGTAAATACGGTATGTACGAGTAGTGTTGGTGTACACACCGCAAAGAGAAATGCCAAAAAAAGGAATGATGTTAGTGTAATTTTGTGTAATATAATAAACAGTAGGTACATTTCAGCGACCTCATGGTCTTTGAAAAAGTGTAATGTAGATTTGTGTGATCATAGTTTTCGATGATGGAGCATTCATTACAATGTTTTTGAAGAAGTATCTGAAATAACTTGCCAAATTGTTTGGTCTGAAAAGAAGCTTAAAGGGGTTGAGACACCAAATTTTCATGCTAGAAAAAGCCTGTTGTAGGCTGCTTCTGTATGCGAGGGCACCCACAACGAGGTATTAGACGTTGCAAATATTTCTAAATAATTTGAATTCAGCTCCAAAAAGTCATTAAAGCTCCTCCTCGTGGTTGAGACCCATCGCTAGCGTGGCTGTTATGCTGTGACAGCGGAGGAACGAAAATATTGATGTCATAGCACAATAGTACAAAAATGTGACATATGATGAGCAGCGATGAAATGCCGATAGCCTCCACTATGACTGAGCTAGAGGCGTATAGAACACCTTTCTCTATGCTACAGGCTTCTAGAACACTAACCGAGCTAACCCTGGCCCCTGGCTAACCGAGACATGCACAGCGCTGTAGCGGAGGGCTGTTAACGTAGCATCTGCAAGTCGCATAGTTCAGCAGCTCCGAGTGGTCTTGTTCACTTGGCATTTCGCAACGTGTAAAGGCCAAACAGTGAGCGATGAGTGGTCCCTCTGGCACCGACGGCAGCCTCACCACATCGGATCATTCGGCAGCGCCGATATTGTCGCTAGGCGTTTTCCGGTTCACTTCAAAGCTAACACTGACGGTGCTTCAGAATGAATCATCGACTCTCACAAGCCGCAATATTTTCTTACCGTCGTCGCTCTAGCAATAATTATAGCAATCGCGGCATGCACTTCGAGTTGCCAGTTGTTTACCTCTGCAGGCAGAGCACGTGTTGCGCGAGCAGACGACACAGCATAGTTTTATGTCACTTTACTGTGACCCACGTGACCAAGCCGTGTTGCGTTTCCTCTCCTACGACGTAGTAGCATCACTCGGAGCCTAGAAACTGAAAAATCGCTCGGTATAGTAACGCTATTATTAAATTATTTATCGGGTATATGTGAATCCCATGGTGTACATCCTGCTTCCTGAAGCAGTATGCAACGCTTGAATCAAAGAACCCCTTTAAACCACTGCCTTTCCAATGTGCTGCTTTCACAGCCTTGGAACTTCTGCAAGATGTGGCCTCTCATCACCTTTGGCTTACTTGCAGTGATGTCATCTTATTTGAGAATAGAAATGAAGGAAGAATTACTACACAAAGAAACTCGTACTTAGTGGCATGTACACTATGACATGGATATTTGAGCTTAATTGTCCTGCCAAATCCACCTATAAATTTTCATGCCTATTGTTCCGTTCCAAGGAAAAGCAAGGTGCTGGGCATCATGCAGAGTTCCAGCATTTGCTGCCAGCCTGGATTAGAATGGACTGTATAGTGTGGCTGTAACTGGCCTTTTTCTTTCTGCACAGCTTCGATTGTTTTATGAATTTAAGTGCCGATAGCTCTTCTACTGGCACCAGCAAACAGTCTGCCGCAAATTTCGTTTGCTGCAAAAATATGTTTATTATGAACAAACCAGCATAACAGATGGCTTTTTTTGTCTTAAGATGCATCCTTAGGCTTCTTTACATTGAAGATGTATTGCAGGTTAGCTTACCCAAAAAGCAAACTATATGGTGTTTAATAGTGGAACACTTAAGTATTCATTGCTGTCTTTTGCAGCTAAACAGAGCTTGCAAACCAGCCATATGACAGTGGTTATTATGTAACGTTTTTATGCCTTCATGGCTGATGCTAATGTTATGGTCCGCCTTCACTACTGCACTTAATACAGGGCATGAGCAGCAGGTAACGGTAACAGATTACAGAGTGGACAAACCATGCAGCTCGTTCCTTGCAGCTCTCTTGCATGCATTAGAGACAGTGTCGCCGAGTCATGGCTCTCCAAATACTACAGGAATTCTGGTGGTTGTAGAGAAGACAAAATATATGAAATTGGAAGCCAAAAATCCGCCCCATGAGGCGTCTAGTGCAGCTGCCATGCGACTAAGCTTTGCATTCAAGCCAAGCCAACTCGACGAGAATCCCATATTACTCAACAAAACAATGTGATGCATGTGTATGTGTTCTCACTGCAACTAAAGCTACTTTGGCATGCATGCCAGGTAGCATGTTCATGCGAAATAAATCGTACTGCATTTTAATATCTGAAACTTTTCGTTGAATCTTGCTTGAAGTGATTGCAGCAGATTTCCTTCATTCACTTATTACTACAAATTGTAACAAAAATAACTTAGTTCTACATTTATTGCATTCTTCTTTTAGACTGCCTGGAGAAGTATGTGGCCATGCATCCTTCGGGGCCAGCAGCACCACCTGCTGAACACCGTATTGCAGCAGTACGAAAACACCTGCGTAGCTTTTTTACTGAAGCTGCCCGACAGGGAAAGAGAGTCCGTCAACAGAAAAGAGCAGAGGCCTCCCTGCCAGATGGGCAATAAAAATGTTTGTCACATATAACATTATACATATTTATTCTATACGGTAGATGAACACGTAGCTGCATACTTAGTCACATGTAGATACAGGCTGCACACTTCGCACGACTCAAGACTGCATGAATATAGACCATCATAAGTTTTTCAAGTGCACTTGCTGCTCATTCAGTCCATTGCACACCTTGCTCTTGACCCGCTGTGCCCATCAGTCACCCAGCACGCCACCCGGCACCCAGCATCGCCACCCCGCACCCAGCACACCACCCGTCACCCAGCATCGCCCAGCATACTACCCGGCACCCAGCATCACCCAGCACGCTACCCGGCACCCAGCATGCCACCCGGCATCCAGCATCACCCACCACGCCACCCGGCACCCAGCATGCTACCCGGCACCCACCATGCCCAACACCCAGCATACCCACTACCATAATCCACCATTATGATGGATGATGGATTCCGTTATGCACAGCATCGGGCAAATTTTCAATAGGGCAGTTATATATACGGACTCACTTAGTGTTGTGAAGGCCTTGATGTCTTTCTGTAACCACAAAAATCCGGTAATTATTGAACTCTACTCCGTACTGTGTAAAACATATATATCTAACCAACATGTGATTATATGCTGGGTGCCTGGACATAGGGGTATCGAGGGAAACGTTCTAGCGGACCAGATGGCCACATCAATTTCATTGCATGCAGTTAGTCCTACTGCTTCGTTCCCTGTCACAGACCTGAAGCCTTTCTTAAGAAGAAAACTGCGAAACCACTGGCAACGTATGTGGGACGCAGAAGTAAATAACAAACTGCACGTGATAAAGCCACAGTTAGGTTCTTGGCCCTCCGTAACAAAATCGCGGCGAACAGATGTCCTATTCTGTCGCCTCAAAATAGGACACACATTTGGCACGCATAACTGTTTACTCACTGAAAATGATCCTCCAACCTGCGGTAGATGCGGGGAGAGGCTGACCGTCCTCCACGTCCTCCTGGAGCGTCGGGCAGCCGAATCTGAAAGAAGGAAACATTTTTCCCTAGCATACCGGCAGCACATCCCTCTACATCCCGTAATGCTACTCGGCCCAGAACCTTTATTTGACACCAACGCAGTACTAAGTTTCCTGAAAGATGTTGTCCTGCATGTTTTTTAGCCCCACATGTTCGTAGCGGGTCCTCTCTTCAGAGGATGCCGCTGTGATAGCTCTTTGGTAAAGCACGTGCCTCTAGGCCCTAGTGTTTCAAGGGCTCTGGCGAGGCAGCAGTGCTCCAAGTAATTTTACGATCTTATATATTTTACATTTTGCATCATTTTCTACGATGGATTTTAATGTTCATAGTATTCGTCATTAGTCATCGCCATAATTTTATAGTACGTAGATTTTACGCACTTTAGAAGGACTATTTTTAGGCCAATTTACAGCCATGTCACATCTTCCATAATTCATCATCAACATTACCACGTGTCTTGGCGCTCTTTGGCCAAACCTGGCCCTTGCGCCACAAAACACCACACATCATCATCATCACCCCCAAATTTCAAGTTGGCACACTCTCAAATTTAAATTGGCCCACCCTCAAATTTAAAGTCGGTCACGGCCGCTTGTCTTTTCGCCCAGCCTTAAACTTCAAGTTGGCCCAATCCCAAATTTCAATTGGGCCGCCCCTAATTTTCAAGTTGGTCCACTCACGAATTTCCATAAATCGTCCTCCAAATTTCGAGTCGAGGCACCACAAAATTTAGGTTGGCCCACCACCATATCGCCCCCAAATTCAGATTGGCCGACCTCGAGATTGCCCCCACATTTAGGTAGCACAAACCTCATATCATCCCCAAATACAGATTGGCCCACCTCCACAACATCACCAAATTTAGGTTGGCCCACTCCAATACCACCTCCAAATCGAGGTTGGCCCACCCCCGTATCCGCCCCAAGCTAACGCTGGCCCACACCTCGATCACCTTAAATTTAGGATGGCCCACCACAAATCAGCCACCAATTAAGGTTAGTCCACCCATATATCACCCGACAATTCAGCTTGGCCTAGCCGCACATCCCCTCCCTCATGGTTAGGTTAGCCCGTCCCCATGTCACCCCCAAATTTAGGTTGGCCCACCCCCATATCATCCCAAAATCCAGGTTAGCCCATCCCCATATCAGTTCCAAACTTAGCCTGGCCCACCCCTCTATTACCTCAAATTTGGGATGGCCCACCGCAAATCACTCTGACATTTAAGTTAGCTCATCCCCATATCACCCATGATTCAGCTTCGCCAAGCCCCATATCACACCCGTGGTTAGGATGGCCCACCCCCCATATCCCCCCCCAAATTTAGTTTCTCCCACCCCCTTATCATACCCAAATCCAGGCTGGCCCATCCCCCATATTCCCCAAAACTTAGGCTTACCCACCCCTGTATCACCTCAAATTTAGGTTGGGCCACCCCCATATCAGCCTAAAATTCAGCTTGGCTCATTACCATTTCGCCCCAAATTTAGGTTGGGCCACTCCCATATCACTACCAAATTCAACTTGGCCCATCCCTGTATCACGCCCAAATTTATGCTGATGCCAATTCCAATTTCATGTTGGCCACCCCAACCCTTTTTATAAAGACCTATGTATTCATGTGGGAAATGCGTCAAGTTTTTTGGCGTTACAGACACGATTTTGCACGATTTTGCTGCCAAATTGCTGGGGTACTCGCCAAAGAAGGCTGCGTATTAAAAGCAACTGCACCGAACAAGCGACGCCATATGTTGATCCTAAATACAGACGGCTAGCCAAGCTGGCTTCTCTGTAGAGCGACCGGGGACATCACCGCACGGGACATTTAATCAGATTGTTTTTTTAGGGCCACAACTACGGATTCATACCCCTTTGCTGTAGGGTACACAATAAGAGTAGCTATTAATCCACACGCTGCACATCTTCTCCTAGTTGGTGCAGTTCTTATTTGGATGAATCCTTAGAAATAGCGTTCGGGTAGCGACTCAGCTTGGCAGACCCTTTATTCTGTACGAATGTTGCATAGGAATGGCACTGGCCACCGGGTGGCATTGTGGCCCAGGTAGACTTTATTCGCTCGGAGTATGTGCCATTAAGGACAGGCGAAAGTCGAAGAAAACAGACCTTCCAGAAGAACCAAATAAGAATAGCCATTTTGTTCTCCCAGGTTCCACGCTACAGAGCACAAATGTTTTTTTTACATAACACAAAGCTATGCGCAAGCTTCTGGTTACGATGTCCAATGAACAAAATCTTCATAAATGCAATGACTTAACAGATGAACACGACACTGCTATGTTTTAGGAAGGAAAAATAGAAAACATACTATTTTAAGAGCACCACGTCCACTGGAACAAACGCGAGTTAATGACATCTTAGTTGAAATCAAGAAAAAGAAATGGGCATGGGCAGGACATGTAATGAGGAGGGAGGATAACCGATGGTCATTAAGGGTTACGGACTGGATCCCAAGGGAAGGGAAGCGTAGCAGGGGGCGGCAGAAAGTTAGGTGGGCGGATGAGATTAAGAAGTTTGCAGGGACGGCATGGCCACAATTAGTACATGACCGGGGTTGTTGGAGAAGTATGGGAGAGGCCTTTGCCCTGCAGTGGGCGTAACCAGGCTGATGATGATGATGATGACGTCCACTGGAAAACCAGAACCGAAAGCCAATCATGAGTTTGTGTTTCTGCCATCTAGTGAAAGACTACAGAACTAGGTCCAATGCGGCTTACAAAAAAAAGTGCGAAGCGGAAATCGAACCGCGGCCACCGCGAAGGGGGACTGAAGGTGCGCGTGCTTCTCCCACTGGCCCACGGCTTCCCAGGCTTCGCCCAGTTGTACGCTCATCTTTTTATAGATACCACATGAATTTTTCTGGCAGTGTTACAAAAAACGCTTTTGGGAACAGTGTTACCCCATGTGTGGAGAGTCGAGATAGGCATCAATCGAAAGCTGAGTCTCCGGACTACATACGCTGCACAGGGTATTACGATAGACGTAGTAGTTTCATTAGAGGCACCGTTCTCGCCTCGAAAATCGAGTACAAGTTTTCGTCCTTTCCATAGGCTTCCATTGCTAAATCTTTAACCGCTGTGGGAACAAAATTCTTACGTGTCATAGAGTGATCACTGCATTTGGCTCGTGTGGGTTGTCTTCCAGAACACGTCTGTCACCTGCGTTTTTCGATAATCGACCTGCAGCTTTTGTTATTCGCGAAAAACTCACTCGTTCCATTGAAAACGCGCTAGCTTCGTGCCGGGGCCGCTTGGGGCGCTAGTTGGTACGTGTCCACTAAAGCTGGATATGATTGGCTCTAGCGATCCTTGTTCTACGGCTCTTCATCAGTTCAAGTCTCTGTCTTCCTATGTACCTCTGTACTTTCAATGTTATGTCAATGAAATTGTAATAACGGATCATTAGTAAATGTAGCTGATGAGGAACTTGGGCTTGTTGGTAGATAACGACAGAGTAACTGCACAACATAGAGATACGGACAAAGAAGGCTTGTGTGTGTTGTCTCCTCCAGCCATGTCTCCCCTTTGGGCGATTCCTCTGTCTCAATGTAAAACTGTTACCCTTTGCACAATAATAGTAAAATGCATAAAGACAGGAAACTGGACACAAACATTACAACAAATAGCATCATATGCTAATGAGACATGCGAAAGTGCCTGCTACGATTTGTCTCCCCCATAATGTGCTGGATAAGATGGCGACTTCTGGCTGTTGCCATTTCTTGAATACCTAAAATAAGATAAATTCAAATTTATAAAAATACACCGGACAACAGCAGTAGCCGATGCCATAACGCATTGTTTAGTACAAGGTAAACTAATCTCTGATACACAGCAGACTAAATTTCCATGATTAAGTTAGTAGAAAAATACACCACACTTCATTTCATTCAATACTGTTAGCGTTTCTTGGTACAAGAAAAAAGGTATTTTTGCATGGAAGCAGCAAAATAATAAATGTACTTCTACTTTTACAAAATATGCTGCAGCGACTAAGGCAACTACACCTGTATATATTAAAATTGTTGTATGCACATTACAATAGCTAAGACAGGATAAACTTGGGTTCATATGCAGCTCTTTGGAAGGTACAACTTTGAAATCAACTCATTTCTGCTTGGGAAATATACGCAATAACATAAAACTACAAATAAAAGGACCATTTTTTTTCATAGAACACCGGACTCAATATAAAAAATCCAGTAGCAATATTACAATTTTATCAGATAACACAGCCAGGTTTTGTAAGCCTAGTAGGATTTACTACATGAATGCTGCAGCAAATTGATGCTTTTAAATATTTACAACCGTGAAAATAAAGGTTACGTATAAAAACAATACATTATATATAGGCTTAGATTGTGAGATAATGTGTTTTCTACTTACAACCAAATGCACATAAAATTTGTTCTGTTTCAGCGCTTTTAAAGCGCTGTGTCTGTTCGCTTGTGCATGCAGCCGCTTTACCGCTCCTAAAATATCTGTACTGCCACATCGCCTGACACTGCCATACAGCGTTGTAGCGCTTTTATTATTGGCGGTAATATACCAAAAGCGCTAGTAAATCTTGAGAATACACAAGCTGTATTTTCGACTACCTGTCTTCGCCAGCGAAAGTCACACTGGTGCTAGTATTTTATCTACACTTCAAGTTACACGTACTTGATATTCTACGGATTTTTCGATGCGACAGGCCACTCGTCACTAGAGTCGTTAAGAACGGTGTTTCTCCTGGCAGTACAGCTTTGCAATAATTTCAGATGCTCTCCTGAGGCTTCCGTCTGCCAGTAGTATTTTCGCATACATACGCGCACGCATGTCTAAGAAACGTCTGGGAACTGCCAAGAGAAAAGTGGCGCAAAATGTAGCCATACCGGAAGGGCCGAGTACGCGCCGTTTGTAGACGCGAACAAAAGCTGATATGCTTACCTGAGACGTTAAGAGAAATATGGCACAGGTCACTCCCCGCTGGTAGTCGTTCGTATGCATCTGGACGTCTCTGTCCGTTGCGATCTCCCATATCACAATGAAAGATGCAGTGCAAACCGCAGCACTTCGGACGCTTGTGACGGTCCGGAGAGCTGCACTTGCTCGATGTCGGCAAAGACGAAATCGGCGACACGCTGCTGCTGGAGGCGGTCCCCCTTCGCAATCACACAGCACGGACAGAAGATCCCACCGTAACTTGCCGCAACGTCTGGTTGCAGTCGCCCCTAACGCAGCGATTTCAGAACCACTCAACGACAACGTACTCGCGCGTGATGCAGCGCAACTGCAAAATGGCGTCATGCTATTGACGGCTTCGGCTTCGGATCATTTTGTATCTGCACAACTGAAGCAACACCGTTGCGCTAGTTTCGGTTTTGTTTCCTCGCATTGAAATAAAAACTGTTTTGCTCCCTGATAATTTTACGTCACTTAAGTAATGTTCACGAATGAAACAGCCATGAATTTAACACGCGTCTTGAAATACCCGCTACGTTCACTTGGCAGAAGCAAAATTTGTTCGTCCGAGTGCGGTTGCGTTTGAAATATCTATCGTTGGGCTGTCGGAGCGTGCTCGAAGTGTGAAGACTCGGCGTAATTGTCCTTAATTTGCTTAGCTATAACGGTGCGGTTGCCGTTGATTTCTGCCGAGTGCAGTTTGCTCTGATGTAAGGTAGAACTACAAAGCCGCCCATGTCACCGAATGATCTAGTGCACCTGAATCTGCCAGAACTCCGGTATTTCCTCCACAAGTTTTTGCGACTGTGTGCTGCTGTCACCAAATGCGAGCGTAGTCATTTAGCGGAGATTTAGCAACACATTTTCTAGAACTATCGTTCACGGCTCTATCACGACATGGAGAAGCAGCGTGGTTCGTCCTCAGTAAAATTTTCTATTTATTGCGAATTTTGCGATAGCAATTATATGGACACAACCGCCAAAATATATCTGTCGGTGTTGCCGTGAGCTTACGTATAAAGTCAAGTGCGATAAGATCCTATCCTGCGCCGTTGGCTGTGCTCGTTAAAGGACGTCTACAAGGGTGAGCCGAGATGTATAGTGCCTGGATGGGTGCCCCAAGTATCTATAGGTGGTCAAGTGATAAAACGCGCGCAAGCCGGGGAAAGGAGGCGCTGGTTTAGCACGCTTCTCCTCTGGCCGTTGCTCTAGCCCGGTCTGGCGCCACTCTCGCGCTGTCTTGGAGATAATTTCATATGGGCGAGGGGGGCGAGGGTGGAACAGGGGAAGGGTGCTTTTATAGCGCCATTTCAAGTTTCCGCGACGCTTTGAAGGACGAGGCAGCAGAAGCGTTCTGTCCGCTCTGTTCGCGCTCTTCATCACGCCGACGCTTTGACAGCGAGTGTTCGCGGTCATTGAGTGAGATCTGTTCATGTTTGCACGTGCGCGCGCGACCCCGTGCTTGCTAATTTACGGAGTAAGCGATTGTTTACTGCAGTTTATTCAGGCGATGAAACTACGAACCTTGGTTCGTGCAGTTGTTCGTGCAGTGGTTCATGCAGCATTGGGGGAAGGTGCTACATTTTTGTTTTTACATTTCTAGGGGGTTCAAAAGCAGTGCTGCGTACGCTAATGTTTGTTTCTGGTCGCGGAACGCAACGCACTGCGGTAGCCCAGTGGCTTTGGTGTTGCGCTGCTGAGCTCGAGGTCACGGGTCCAATCTCAACCGCGGCAGTCGCATTCCAATGGGGGCAGAATGCGAAAACTCGCATTCCAATGGGGGCAGAATACGAAAACGCGCGTATACTGTGCATTCCATGCACGTTAAATAACCCGAGCTACTGAAGATAAATCTGCAGTTTTCCATTACCGTGCGCCTCATAACAAGATCTTGATTTTGGAACCTAAATCCTCAAAATTTAATTTTACGTAGCGGAATTACATTTACAATCGACACAGTTGAGTGCGCCTACTGAAATTGTTATCTCGTTGCTGTGCTCTCTTTAGTAGCCAATGGTTTTGTTTTAGGATATACTTACGGTCAGAATCCATTGTGACAAATCCGGGTCTTCCTTAGTATAGGAAGCCAGCTATCGCTTAAGCGTGTGAGATATTAACAAACATGTTCAAGGAAAATTGATATTTAGAGTTCGATGTAATTGCAGAACATGACAAGGACGAAAGAATGATACACCGCATTACAACCAGGACAGGAACCCGAGGGCCTGCCTAAAACAGAAGACGTTATCTGGTATTTCTTCTCCTGCATTTTAATCTTTCACTCGCCAGACTCCTCTCGAATATCATAGGAGTCGCGATCTTCCACGACGACTCTTCGCGAGCTATTAAGAGTCAAACGACCCATACACAAATGTTGACTCTTGTTTTGTGACTCTACCCGGGCGAAAATGGGTCTTCGCAAGAAAAAAGAGAGTCAAGTTGCCGTGACTCACTTTTTACTGTCTTTTTTTTAGAGAGTACGGCGTGCCTCATAACCGAAAGTGGTGTTGGCACGTTAAACCACATAATTTTTTTTTCTTAGGCTGTGCAAGTTCTTGCGATCAATGAGCATGTGTGAATGCCTGTGACTGGACAGACTATTCTGCTACCTCCTGTTCCGGTTTTCTCTCTCTCTTTGTCCTCTTTCCAGCCCCTATACCCTCACCCCAGTGCAGGGTAGCAAACCGGAATCTAGCATCTGGTTAACCTCGCCGCCTTTCCTTTCTGGCTCTCTCTCTAGCTTCTCCATGAGATACAAGCCAAATTATAGATAATTACACGTATTAATTTATATCACAGAATATTTACATTCTCAAAGTATACGAAGTCTTCAGTAGTTGTGCCGGATTTCACAAAGCTTTTCGTTCGCAAGAGCTGTTCACCATTGGCCAACCGCCTTCACTAATCATCATAAGCTAAGACTGATTGGAAGCCGGTCTTAAAAGCAATTTCAGCGTATGAAGTGTTCCTAATATTGGCCCTGCTTCTTAAATTACTAGCCGTCTATCTTTGCATAATAAGATATCAAATCAGATAGGGAGTATTTCTCTACATTCTCGTTTTCGCGCGTGGCTGAGAAAGTGAAAGTAGGTCAGAGGAGACACTTTCTTAACCATGGGCCAAAACAAGCATCTACAGCAAGCCTAAGCGCCAACATTCCCGAGAAGTTATTTCAAGACGGGAGCAAGTGGTGTGCTTGCAAGCGCAAAAGATAACATTTGAAAGATGCACACTATTATTTAATTTTAGTCAGTTCAGTTAATTCTTTGCAACGGAGCTAGCACATATATAGTTAATACAATAAAATCCCGCAGAACTTTTCAAAAGCTTGCTGTGCCTCATGGGACATTTGTCGTTTTTTTTAGTTCGAGCAATTTTTTAAAGCCGTGGAAATATACGAGAATTAAAACACTACGTATTCATTGTTTGCTCGTGCGGACATGTTTACAAGAAATACCACAACAATCAATTCACTAGTGTAAGCAACGAACACGGCGCCACAACTACCAGGTCCGGTTTTTCTCGGAAACCGAGGTGCCTCGAACACATTGAGGAGACAATCCCGCAAGCGGCGGGCTGCATGCCTTGTTGCGTTTCGCCTACGACGCGCGGTATAGCCGGCGCGGATGCAGCGGACGCCGGGGCTTCGTTCAAAGCGGCGGACATTTTGGGCCCGTTCGGCGCCACCGCTACGCCTCCCCGCCAAACGCGTCCAGGCATGTTCCAATGCCACGTGTCTTCGTGTGTGTCTGTGTGTGTGCATGTTGGTGCGCACGCTTGTCAAAGCGCGGCAGCCGGGGAGAGGAGCTCCCCCAACTGTGAAGCGAGGAGGTCTGATCGGCGCCGGCCCGGCGGATGCGTCACCTACTCGTCTCAACGTGCCCGAGCGGCGCCGTCACGTGCGCCTCTGACGAGGCGTTCCTTCTTGCCCTCGACTCCGAGAGTATAAAAGCAGCTGCTCCCGGACGCCGAGAGAGGCTCCGATTTCATCCGTCGAGTAACGTGCTCTCCCGTCTCTCCACTTCGGTCGACCTGACCGGCCGCTCTTTTGCGATGCTAGAATAAACAAGTTGTTCTGTTAGCAGTCGACTCATGGTTTGCCGGGACCTTCGGATGCTTCCAGTTGTGTCCCAGGCCGCCAGGCCAACGCTACCCTTGGGGCTTGCAACCCGATCGCAACAACTCGTGCCAGCGGTGCAGTTGCAACAACGGGTGTCAGCGCTGAGAGCCCAACAACTGGTGGCAGCGGTGGGATTGCAACAACGGGCGTCAGCGCTGAGATTGCAACAACTGGTGGCAGCGGTGGTATCGCGAGAACGGAGGCCAGCAGCGAAGATATGCGGTTCACTGTATGCTGACCAGCACAACGACCATCCGGGAGCAGTGCAACGAGCCCTGTGTGATGACTGGTTGCCTGCAACCAGTGACTGGTTGCCTGGAACGACTGCGCTGAATTCTTGGCTGCGAGGTTTGGTGAGTGCGGGACTTTCTTCTTCTGAGTTTTGCCAGGCTTTTGTTAGTGTCAGAAACAGAGCTGGTAATTGTGGTTGTCGTTGCTGCCGGGTTAGATTGCGGCAAGACAATAGTAGGCAGTAGAGAAAGCAGCATTCAGGGCAGCCATAGATTTGAAGTCGTTGCGCAAACCGAAATTGCTGGAGCTTGCAAGAGAGTTGGGTCTGGATGTCTCAGACAAACTCAGAAAACCAGAACTGCTAAGGGCTATTCTTGAGTTAGAAGCTGAGGATGACGAGCTGTCGGAATGCCTTGAGACCATTGAGGAGAGGGAGACGGCAAAAAGACAGGAGCGCGAACTTAAAGAGCAAAAAGAGAAACAGGAGCGCGAACATAAAGAACAGAAAGAGAAAGATGAGCGCGAACGAAAAGAACAGAAAGAGAAAGAAAGAGAAGAGCGCGACCGTCAACACGCTTTGGAAATGAAACGTCTCGAGGTAGAGATGGAACGCGCTCGTAATGGAAGTCAGGCACACGGTGCAGGAGAACGAGTATCGTTCAAAATGACTGACCTGATGCGGCCGTTTAAGCTTGGAGAGGACATTGGTTTGTTCCTGGTTAACTTTGAGCGAACGAGCGAGAAGCAGGGGTTCTCTCGGGAAACGTGGCCACAGCGCTTGCTCACTTTGTTACCCGGCGAGGCGGCCGACGTAGTCGCTCGCTTGAAGAGAGAGGAGGCAGAGGATTTCGACAAAGTGAAATCGAGTCTGCCAAAAAAGTATAGGCTGTCAGCGGAGGCGTTCCGTCGGAAGTTTCGGGAAAATGAGAAAGGCAGAAGTGAGTCATATACAGAGTTTGCCTACAGGCTAATGTCACACATGCAGGAGTGGCTCAAAGAAGAGAAAGCGTTTGGTGACCACGAGAAAGTTCTGCAGTGTTTCGGGCTGGAACAGTTTTATAGTCGGTTACCTGAGAACGTGCGGTACTGGGTCTTGGATAGGCCAGACGTTAGTACAGCGGCTAAAGCCGCTGAGCTAGCCGAGGAGCTTGTGACGCGTCGGGCTCGCGGAGCTAAGGACGGTCAAAAGGGTGAATTTGGCTCCAAGTTTGAGAGGCCAAAGTTCACGCCCATGAGAGCAAGGGGGACACACGTAGTGCGGATGCGAGTGAAAGTCCGACCGAACGTAAGGAGACGGCGGCAGCCGAAGCCGAACGCAGAAAGCGGCTCGAGACGAGGCAAGCGCGCGTGTGTTATACGTGCCAGAAGCCGGGTCACTTTTCGGCGCAGTGTCCGGAAACAAAAACAAAAGTCGTGTTTTGTCATTATGCAGCACTGACGAGAACATGAAGCTTCTCGAGCCTTACATGCGAGACCTCCTCGTGAACGGGAAAGAGTGCCGAGTGCTTCACGATTCCGCAGCTACGATGGATGTAGTTCACCCCTCTTACGTAGAACCCGATATGTTCACGGGCGAGTGCGCATGGATCAAGCAAGCCGTAGAAGCTCATAGCGTGTGTCTGCCCTTAGCAAAAGTGCTTATTGAAGGACCTTTCGGAGCACTTGAGACGGAGGCCACAGTGTCATCTATCCTGCCCCCCCCCCCCCAGTACCCGTACCTATTTTCGAACAGGTCCGATCACCTCCTGCGCGAGAAGGGGCTTTTGTTTGGTGAGGCTAGCGTTCAGGCCTTAACGAGATCGAAGGTTCGGGAGCTCGCTGCAAAGGCGGTAGTTGCGGGGCCGACGTTGTCGAACAATGAGAAAGGGTCGGAGGCGCAGCAAGCTGATATTCAGAGCTCGTCCGAACTAAATAAAATTGAGCCTGTAGCGTTGAAGGCACCAGATACTGGAGAGGAAATGCCCGAAACGGGAAAGTTAGAAGAGCTATCTGCAGATTTGCTCATCGCGCCTACGTCAGACGGACTTAATAGGTTGTTAAAGTCAGCCGGTCGGCTTTGATAGCCGAGCAAAAAAAGGATGGCAGCCTAGAAAACATACGCTGCATTGTCAAGGAAGGTATCGCCAAGAAAAATGCTCGTTTTGTGGAAAGAGGTGGGGTCCTGTACCGGAAGTATCTAGACCGCAGGGGAGTGGAGTTCGATCAGCTGATCGTGCCTCAGTGCTACCGTCAGGATCTGTTGCGCTTGTCGCATGGGGGTTCGTAGTCCGGAAACCTAGGAGTTAAGAAAACTAAGGACCGTCTCTTGCAAGAGTACTATTGGCCAGGGTGTTTTCGGGACGCAGACCACTTTGTGAGGACATGTGACACCTGTCAGCGGGTGGGCAAACCAGGAGACAAATCGAGGGTGCCGTTGAAATTGGTACCTATCATTACGGAGCCTTTCAGACGGCTCGTTATTGATACAGTGGGACCTCTGCCGGTAACAGCCACGGGGTACAGACACATTTTGACTGTGATCTGCCCAGCGACAAAGTTCCCTGAAGCAGTGCCGCTTAAAGAACTCAGCTCAGTTGAGATAGTTAATGCACTACTGTGCATATTTGCGCGAGTTGGTTTTCCTGCGGAAATCCAATCAGATCAGGGCACAGTGTTTACTAGCGCTTTGACGACAACTTTTCTCGAAAGGTGCGGGGTAAAGCTGTTACACAGCTCAGTGTACCACCCCCAGTCGAATTCCGTTGAGAAGCCCCACTCCGTCATGAAGCGCGTGTTGAGAGCATTGTGGTTTGAACAACAAACTGACTGGGAGCTGTGTCTGCCTGAGGTGATGTTTGCATTAAGGACCGCGCCGCATGCGGCTACGGGGTTTTCGCCAGCTGAGCTGGTGTACGGTCGCTCGCTGCGATCTCCGCTTCGCATGCTTCGAGACGTATCACTGCCCTCTCCAATGGCTGCAGACCATCTCTTTCACAAATGGCCGCCTCCTGCGCTGGAGCCTCGCTTTGCAACAATATTCCTTTGAGGTGCGTTACAAAAAGGGGAGTCTCAACGGTAACGCCGATGGCTTAAGTCGAAGCCCCTAACGTAGGAATCAGCCTCAGAGTTGTTTGTTACTGATGTTTTTCTTCCTGAGGCAGGATGTTTAACATATTGCTTTTGTTTAGTGTTTCAAAGTGATGACGTGCTTTCTAGTGCAATTTCCCAATTTGTGGACGCTTTCTGAGTGCTGCTAGACTACTGTAAGGAACTAGGCAGTGGTATAAAAGGGGAAAGAGCCTGGCAGGGCTTAGTGAGGGTTGTGCCGTGCTTGCTGACTGAGCGATTGAGTTTCGCCGTAGTTCTAACGTTAGCTGGGAACGAGAAACAAAAATGGCAACTCTCCCGAAGTCACTTTGCAGTGTCCTGTGTGAACCTGAACGTGAAAACGAGGCCTTCTCGATGCGCTGCGCGCAAGAAACGCGAAGGGACGACCGACTTCGGTTGTGAGCATCATCGAGCGACATCCCTCCGGACAGTGGATGCAGTCCCCTGACCATCGGGATCTCCTTCCCCCGGCGGGGCGGTCTGTTACGTTTCGCCTACGACGCGCGGTATAGCCGGCGCGGATGCAGCGGACGCCGGGGCTTCGTTCAAAGCGGCGGACATTTTGGGCCCGTTCGCGCCGCCGCTACGCCTCCCCGCCAAGCGCGTCCAGGCATGTTCCAATGCCACGTGTCTTCGTGTGTGTGTGTGTGTGTGTGTGCATGTTGGTGCCCACGCTCGTCAAAGCGCGGCAGCCGGGGAGAGACGCTCCTCCAACGGTGAAGCGCGGAGGTCTGACTGGCGCCGGCCCGGCGGATGCGTCACCTGCTCGTCTCAACGTGCCCGAGCGGCGCCGTCACGTGCGCCTCTGACGAGGCGTTCCTTCTTGCCCTCGACTCCGAGAGTATAAAAGCAGCTGCTCCCGGACGCCAAGAGAGAGGCTCCGATTTCATCCGTCGAGTAACGTGCTCTCCCGTCTCTCCACTTCGGTCGACCTGACCGGCCGCTCTTTTGCGATGCTAGAATAAACAAGTTGTTCTGTTAGCAGTCGACTCATGCTTTGCCGGGACCTTCGGATGCTTCCAGTTGTGCCCCAGGCCGCCAGGCCAACGCTACCCTTGGGGCTTGCAACCCCATCGCAACAACTCGTGCCAGCGGTGCAGTTGTAACAACGGGTGTCAGCGCTGAGAGCCCAACAGCCTGCAGCCTCGCCGCCACCCCCGGTTCGACCCCCTTCGCTGACCGCAGGCACCTCTCTCCGCCCCGAATCCCGCGTTTTACGACCCTGGCGGTGTACAGTAGCCTGTGTCGAGGGAGTAAAGTTGCATTTCAAAGAGAAAGGTTGTGTGTCTGCTTGCTTTCCCAAGTTCGTGAGGCGCCCTTGTTGCGTGGGAGCCGCTTCGGGCGAGTTTACGCGTGAGCCTTGCTTTGCGTCGCGTTTTCTGGCCCACAGTGGCACATTCGCGGGCCGCTCTCGGCCAGAGCTAGTTTTGTAACCAAGTGCGCGGTTAGCTAGCTGAGTCCGCAGTAGAGAACTCCTTTTTGTTTACACTCAGATGTGGGATAATCCCAACAAGCCTGTCAAGATGAGCCAGGAAGGCGAACATCCGTACAACACACGTCTTTCTGCCCAGTCACGCGCTGCTGAGGAGGTAACAAGCACCACCGAGCTCCAACGAGACAGCAGGCAACGCAATGATCGCGGCGTACCAGACCAGCTCCAAGAAAAAGTCGCGCAGCTTTCGCGACTGCAGGAGGAGATTCGGGAGCTCGGCGGCTCTACTCCTGCTTCCTCAACACCGTTATTCCAGCCGAATTCAGGCCCGAGCAACGCCATCTGGGGACAGCTCACCGAGGCCTTCACTGCAATGACCCGCATGATGGAGAGGATGAATGCGCCCTCGACAGCGACAACTTTTCATGTGAGTCCGGACCCCTCTACCGCAATCCCAAGCTTTAACGGAGACAGCGCCCAAATCAGTGCTGAAGATTGGCTGGAAACATTTTCGCGCGTTGCGGACTAAGCCGACTGGTCTGAACAACAACGCCTAACTCCTATTCAGCTCAAGCTGCAGGGCCCCGCTAAGGATTGGCTAATCTCGTCAGCAACAAGGCATCAGTCATGGCAAGAGTTCGACACTGCATTTAAATCAGCCTTCGTGACTGAAGAAAGTTTGCCGGACTTATGGAGGAGAATGGCCGAACGAGTTCAGAGTCGTGACGAGGAGGTGACGAAGTACGTCAGAGAAAAGGAACGAATGTGCACCAGGGTCAAGCTAAGTCTGCCGGACACAATTACCGAGATTGTCAGATGCCTCTGGGCGACTGAAATGAGTTTCGCGCTGCGGGACAGAAGCTACAGAAGTGTGGACGAGTTGCTTCAAGCTATCAAAGCGTATGAAAATTTTACAGAAAGCCGCGAAAAGCAATTTCCATCGGCACAAAGATTCGGCAGCCGAAGCCGACCGAGCAGTGGCCACCAGCCATTTCCTTCGTCAACCGAACTAGACGATGCTGTACGCAGCAGAACCGTGCGAGAAGGAGTGCGACACGCGGACGGAGTACGTTGTTATAACTACCAAAAAACGGGCCACCTGTCGCGTCAGTGTTCTGAGCCACGGCGCCCACTTCACTGCACGAAGTGCAATTGCGATGGGCACAGCGTGAAATTTTGTCCGAATCAGGGCCGCTCAGAGAACGTGACCAATATTGTACGCACCACACCTTCAAAGAGTGTGTACAAAAGCGTTGGCATTGACGGCGAATGGATGCCCGCTCTTCTCGATATGGGTGCCGATGTGAGCTTGATCAAGCTGACGCCTGCCGTGCAGCTGAACAGGGAGCTTACGGCACTTCCCGGAGCGGCTATACGCGGTGTGGGTGGACAGCGGTCATCCCTCGGCGAACTAGACTTAAGGGTGCACGTCGATGATGTTGATCTTCCCGCCGTCCACGTTTACATAGTCAGCGACGACGCCTTTGTTGGACCGGACGTCATCATTGGTACGTACGTGATTGAGTTGCCCGATTTGCTTCATGTCCGTAGTAGTGGGTGTGCCCATTTGCTAAACCAAAGGGAAGCACAAGAGCTGGCAGGTCTTGTTGCAAAATTGGAAAGACCGAGAGCGGTCAAGTGTCGCGAAAGCGTTGAGGATGCCCCTCGGAAGGTTCTGTCTGTGTCAGAAACGCCTTCCCTTGATGAACCTGATGTTTTCAGTGACCCGGTTGCGAACTACAGCGACGTCAAGTTGCCCATGAAACAAGGTCAAATACTAAAGTGTACACCCGCTCCTTGCAACATGCCAGAGCAAGTTTTACTGACCGCCAATGAGGAGGCCCATGCGCGGCAATTAATAAGCCGAAGTGATAGTAATGTTGGCTCGATCGTCTATGGAGAGGAGAAAACACAGCCCTGCGTGTTGCTTAACAAGCATAATAATTGTTGTGCAGTGCAAATCGAAGAACTGGGGTGCACCGGCATCGCTGAAATGAAAATCGTGGAGCTCTCTGGAAGCAAGTCGGTTTTCGAGCCACCATACCACAGCTCTTACTATGAAAGGCGGGTACTGAAGGACATTACTGATGAGCTGAAATCATGTGGATTAATCCCTGACAGTAGTTTCCAGTACAGCAGCCCTGCTCTTCTCGCACAGAAGAAAGGATTGCACATACAAGAGCGTGATCGACTACCGCCGCCTCCGTGGCCACAAACAGTTAAGGACACAGGACAGCCCACGAAGACGCAACCTAAACACAGAGGCCCGTACATTGTTACAAAGGTGCTGCCTGCAGACACATATCGCATCTCGAACCTAAGAATATCGAAGGTGTCGACGCGGCCAGACCAGGTCACGAGCGCCCATGTAAGCCAGATGAAACAGTTTAAATTGGCGTCGGACAGCGAGCGCGGAAGCGAGTGAGAATGATGAGACTCTCTCGGGACGAGATCGTGCAGGATGGTCGAGTGTAAGCAACGAACACGGCGCCATCACTACCAGGTCCTGTTTTTCTCGGAAACCGAGGTGCCTCGAACACATTGAGGAGACAATCCTGCAAGCGGCGGGCTGCATGCCTGCAGCCTCGCCGCCACCCCCGGTTCGCCCCCCCTTCGCTGACCGCAGGCATCTCTCTCCGCCCCGAATCGCGCGTTTTACGAACCTGGCGGTGTACAGTAACCTGTGTCGAGAGAGTAAAGTTGCATTTCAAAGAGAAAGGTTGTGTGTCTGCTTGCTCCCCCAAGTTTGCGAGGCGCCCTTGTTGCGTGGGAGCCGCTTGGGGCGAGTGAACGCGTGAGCCTTGCTTTGCGTCGCGTTTTCTGGCTCACAGTGGCACATTCGCGGGCCGCTCTCGGCCAGAGCTAGTTTTGTAACCAAGTGCGCGGCTAGCTAGCTGAGTCCACGGTAGAGAACCGCTTTTTGTTTACACTAGTTAAACTAAATATGTTGATGAACTTCTTAGTTACCATCTTTACGGTAATTGTTTATATAGGAAAGTTGAGAATCGTCATGAAAGTCAAGTTACGGTTTTCTACAGTTTAACATGACCATGTAGAGGGAAATACCCGACGTCAAGTTACTCGCACAAATTACCTGATCACGCACGCGGCGCCGCGAGGCGCGGCCTTCCGTCCAAACCCTGTGCAACATAAAAGTGTGGCCTACAATGATGCTGCCATCGCACTTCCCTCTTTCGTGACGAGATGATTGCGTTAGGCACATGGCGCAACTGTTTATCGGATGCACAGTCACTTCAGTAGCAGCAGCGAGACAGACTGGATTATCGCGTTGTAAGGCGAACCGATAAGGTACGTTTTCACTTGCGCAAATAAGCGCGCGCAAGGCGCTTATTTCGGCAGCTCTCGTGGTGTCGTATTCTCGTCTCGTGTCGCGTCGACGTTTTGCGCTGTTAACACCAGGATGGAAAACCGACAAGCCCAAGCTGCTATTCTAGAGAATTCTTGCCGCGAAACCACCTTTCGCGGCGCGCATTTTTAAGCGCGCCGCCTTCCGGGCACTATTTCCGCAAGTGGGGACGTACCTTTATAATAATGGTGAGCAGTACGTGGGTCTTCGTGGTTCGGAAAACTCGCAACGTATTGGGCTCCAAGTCAACTTGTTTTAATTGCGAAAGCAATTATACGGACCTCCACGTGCATTTCTGCTGTCGGCGTCGCCATGAGGTTCCGCATGACGTGCAAGGGTAACAAAATCGTGGCCGAGCACCGTATGATGTGTGTGCAAGAAAGGGAGAGCCGGTGATCACGGCTCCTTCCGGCGCACGCAAGGGAGGAAAGTGGGTCTTCTGTTCCACGCAGGGAAGCGCGTTCTACTCCGGGCGGTCGCCCACACCCGCCCGCCGCGGGCGCTGTTTCTTCAAAGCCATCTGCGACGGGGGACAGAGTCCGCCGTGCGCTGTATTTTCACTACGTAGTTCGCGTTGATGTGAAGCGCAACACAAAGGCCAATTCGCGCGCTGCTGCTGCTGCCGCGCCTCCTCAGTCCAGCGTAGCTATCTTTGCCTCTTCATTCGAATTTCCCACTGCTGCTCGACATCTGCATCTGGTCATCAGCGGTCACTCGTCTGCAGGTTCGCGCAAGGCTGCAGAAAGCAACAACACAGGCATCTCACTATCTTCACACACAAGGCCTTACCATCTCAACAGAAAAATGTGCGTTAGTCGCTTTTACACAAAAACCAATGTCTCGTTATCCAGTATGCATTAATGGCCAGCCTATCTCCTACAAGAGAAACCATCGGTTTTTGGGTGTCATTGTGAACCGGGACCTCTCTTGGAGCCCTCATGTTGCCCACTTGAAGAAGAAGCTCACATCTATTATTCATGTCTTCAAGTTTATCACCGGGAAAACATGGGGATCGTCAGTGGGCTCCATGCTACAGTTATATCGAGCACTTTTTATCGGATTGCTGCGTTAGAGTTCTCCCATGCTTGCTAAAACATGCAAGTCAAATCTTCGACAACTACAGAGCGTGCAAGCACAGGCACTACGTGTTTGCCTACGACTTCCGCGGAGCGCCTCAGCAGCAGGAACCATTATAATGGCTCGAGACCATCCGATCACGACTTACATTTGCATCGGCACGCTTAGGGCCCATGTTCGTCATGTTTCATGCATGCAATCAAGCTCTCTTGCCTGCCTACCAGAACGACGACCACAGGCGTCTTTCTCCAACGAGGTCAGCATCCATCGTGCCTCTCTACCATCGGGCTTCACACCCTCAGCACGTTCGACCTCAGCTTTGTGGCGTTTAAAACAACCTCAAGTGCGTCTCACGGTTCCAGGGATAAGAAGGAAGACCGACCTGCCTACCGTGGCCCTGAAGCAAGCAGCTCTGGATTGTTTGAACACTTTCTACTTTCACCGAGTCCACATATATACGGATGGCTCTTCCACTCAGACCAGCTCCACCGGCGCAGTGGTTATACCATCACGATCAATTAGCGTCCGATACAAGATTTCTCACATGACAACATCGATCGGATCGGAGCTTGTTGCCCTCCGAGGTGCCGTTGATTACATTAACAACCAACCCGCTAATCGGTGGGCAATATTCTGCGATTTGAAGGCGGCCTTACAATGTCTTCAGTTATCACTTCGTCACGGATCGTGTGAACAACTAGTGTCGGAGATACGAGAAATGCACCATCGTATGATAGCGAAAGGACACGACGTCGTGTTTCAGTGGCTGCCTGGCCCCCATTGCGGTATCCCCGGCAACGACCTCGCTGACGAAGCTGCTAGGAAAGCACACGGAAGAGCAACCCTTGTTTCTGTACCTTTATCTTGGACCGACGCAGCCCAACACCTAAGCAAGGTAGCACACCGTATGACATTAGAGAAGCGGCACACACCTGAATTCACCCAAGAACGATTGCATTCCCTCGACCCCTCTATGCAACTGCGGCTGTTACCAGGGCTTCTGCGAAATGAGGAAACAATGCTGTGCCGCTTACGCTTGGGCGTCGCATTCACCAATGCATATACGTTTTGATTGGAATGACTGATAGCGCCGACTGTAATGCCTGTGGTGCCGAGAAAACTGTGGAACATCTACTTTGCTACTGCCCATCTTTTCAAAACGAAAGACATGACCTTTGCACAGCTTTCAATCAGCTAGATAGAACACCGTTAACCTTGAAGAAGACCTTGGGACCATGGCCTCGCATATCGCAGCTACAAAAGGCCACAAAAGCTCTGCTGCGATATTTGAAGGCTACTGGATTGAATGAGCGTCTGTGATCTGGACTGAGTGACCGAACGATATACCCAGTAGACTTTCTTTTCCTCTTTTAATCTTTCCGTCCCTTTTCCCTTTCGCCAGTGTAGGGTAGCCAACCGGGCTCAGTCCTGGTTAACCTCCCTACCTTTCCTTTATCATTTGCTCTCTCTCTCCCACTGCTGCTGCTGCTGCTGTGGGCTGCTGTCGCGCACATCGCGTCGGGAGGTGGTTCAGAGCGTGTATATAAATGACAGCGCGAGTAAGAGAGAAAAGGCGACGGGAGACACTCGTTTTCACCCCACCACGTCAAATGTGCACAATGCCTTCTGGAGCGCCATGGCCGTTGCCAATTAGCCGCTTGACAGCTGTAATTATCCGCGACTCCCCTCAGAAGCATTGCAGAAACTGCAGCGCTTCCCTTTGTACTAACGTGCGAGGCCAGAGGGGGCGCAGATATAACTGTAGAGAGGAGAAGAAGGAGAGGCAGGAGAAGAGGCAGTTCCAATTTAAGAGAGAGGGCAGGTGACGTGAGAAGGCAAGGAAACCCCACTACTGTAAGACAGCAATTGCGGGGAAAGGAGATAACCTTAAGTTGAAGGTTCGGAACAGCACGTTGTTGCTATTACTGAAAAATAAACGCCATCAAATATGTCAAGCGGGCATCTTACGCTGGGCTTGCAGAAGCAGGGCCGCATTAATTTGCAGGGTCCAGGAGACATAACGGAAGCGGTTGACCGTCAAATCAACACTTCTGTGGCCGCCGCGTTAGCTTTGCGGCCATGGCATTGCTAGAGGTCGAGGATTTGATCCCAATTGCGGTAGTCGCTTTTCGACGGGGGCAAAATAGAAAACGCACGTGCACTTGCACCGTGATGTTCTTTAACGTGTCCCAAAATCTGTGTCAAAATTAATGTCCGCCACTACTGAATGCCTCATAATCCGAGTGTGGTTTTGCAACGTACAGCCCCATAATCCAATTCAAGTTTAATGCGTCTGCCAGAATGCGATGTGCCATGTGAGCCAATGACAACGCTCAAACCTCTCAGAAGTTATCAAATATAGCGCACAGCAACGCCTCAAGCAAACACCTCTCCCTGTGTGTTCTGTGTAATACGCAAACGAACAGCAGTGGTGCATGCAAGGTAACGTTTAACATCAACTCCCCATTCACGTGTTAGCCCAAACTTTGAAGAAATTAAGCTTTAGCCGTCAACATCATCGCTAATAATCGTAAATGAAAGCATCAAGCACAGAAACCTTCGCTTACATCGAATCCCGCTCTGCGTGGGATCTGCCTAATTTTTACAGCGAGTTTCCGCGGTCATCGTGTCAGAGGTGTTCATGTTTGCTTCTTCGAGCATGACGCCATGCTGGTTGATTTAGTTAGTATGGCTATATTTACAAGTTTATACGGCTGATAAAACTGCCATCTTTGTATCGCATAGCTGTATACCAATTCGCTATCGCAATTGATTCTTCGCCTTTCGGGCCAAACTGTGACTTTTTATACCTGGTGTTCTTAGTTGTACTGCAAAGTGTCTCAGGGCATACCACGGTTTATAGGTGGCGTTCAGGCAGAGAAAACGCATTGGGCACACACGGGAAGGCTACAAATGAAGCTGTGTTGGGTGAGATATGTTCTCGAGAAGTTTTGAAGTGAGGGGTAAAATTGATTATGAAGAACGACTGAGGAGAGAAAGAGTGCAAGGACAGGAAAAGCAGGGAGGTCACCCACACGGGCACCAGGTTTGCTACCCTACACTGGTGGCGGAGAAAGGGAAATAGAAAGAGCAATATAGGGGTAAAGTGAGCACTGAGTTCGTGTGGGAGGATGCACTGGGACACTGTAAACGCTCTCTTAAGGCGATGCACTTGAAATAGTGTACTAGCGCACGAATCAATTTTTGTACCAGTACGGGTGTGGCCACGGTCCGAGTATCTTTGACTCGGAGAACGGTTTTTATTCCAATCTGTTTAAAGTCGTCCTCAGAGAGAGGCGCTGTACGTCGTAACGAGAGCAGGTACACAATAGGTGCTCGATGGTTTCCTCGCACCTACAGGAGTCGCACATTGGGCTCTCGGTCATTTCAATACGATAGGAGTACGCGTTCGTGAAAGCCACTCCCACCCACAAGCGGCACAGCAAGGTTGTTTCGCCTCTGGAAAGGCTAGATGGCAGTTGTAGCCGCAGCATGAGGTCTAGTTTATGGAATCGGCAATTGAAGGCACTTGAACTCCAGATGAAGCAATTGAAGTTTCCTGGCAACGTCCGACCTCGCCAAAGGTACTGGGCGCGTCCAGGTGTCTTCGTCGGCCGACCGGGAAGCCCTGTCAGCAAAGTTGTTGCCGAATATGGAAGAAAATAAACGGGCTGCGACAGTGTTCAGATACTTGCACAGGAAAAACATTGATTCGTAGAGGATGAAAAGAACTAGGAAGCTTACCAACAAGTAGACGACCGGTATGATGAGGAAATGGCAACAAAGAACGTCAAGCGGAAAGACAGAGAGGCTGAGATAATCTCATAGTTTGCGGCAATGGAAAATAAACCTGCTGTGAATAGCTACTTAAGTAGAAAAAAACGAAATCAGGAAAGAGACAATTTATTCGTATTTAAAACAGCGCCGAAAAACACGGACGAGTGAGAACGCAGGACGAGCGCTGTTCTGTGTCCTCAGCGTTCGTCCTGTGTCCTCCCTTGTCCGTGTTTTTGGCGCTGTTTTAAATATGAATGATCCGTACCGACTAGCTCGCACCCAAACCTTTCTGAGAAACAATTTATAACTCATTATGACGCTCATCACTTTTCCAATACAGATCAGGGTAGAACACGCCGTTATAATGCGAGATACAACAAGGAAGAAGAAGCATGATCTTGCTGCGTTAAACTAAGTGGAACCGATGGAGCATGTTTTATTAGAATGTGAAGATATCTGCTCAGCGCTCAATTTAAGCACCTCTGGCCTCCTTCAATCCCTTGGGCTCAGCGAGAGCAGGGAGAAAGTAAACACGTCCGCAATATAAATCAGTAAAAAGCGAGTGAAAGAAAAGTGGGAGTAGGCAAACAAGGAACAACGGAGGCGTACAAAATCGAAGTTCCCAATAAGGGTTCAGAAAGTGTGGTGATGGGAATTCTTTGTGGGTTCTCTTTTTCCCGTTCTTTTAACATAGGTTGGACCTTAGGCAATATCATAGCAAGACCTTCGTGGCACATCCAACCGCCTCGTTCCAAAGGTGACGCTCATAGCATCAATCCATCCATCCAAGTAAGCCCCCCTGAATAAAATCACATAAACTTCAGGTAGCGACATTCCTCCTCGCCGGGCCTCTCCTCCTCTTGCTCTCCTAGCCGCTTGCGTTTTCCCTCGTCCCTCGCTCTTCCATTTTGCTCGTTGCGCGCGGCTCCGATCATAAGGTTACGCGAGGTGAGACATTAAAAATTGGTGTTGGTTGCCTGCGCAAGGACTTTTACCGTATTTTAAGCTCGTTTATTGTGTGCTGCGCTTGGAGCGATAACAGAACGCTACAAAACTCGCAGAAGCAAATGATCTTGTTGCCTTGTTCAGAAAGTCAACTCTTGTTGATAATTACTGTATGCCATCCACCCTTTTCTAATGCCTTTTGGGTCCTTAAGGTATATAAATAAATAAATAAATAAATAAACAAATAAATAAATATTCGTGCTATTTCGGCAGAGTAAGCGCGCACTTTTTCTTCCGCTTCGGGTTGGCTACCTGGTTCAAATTGGAAGCCTAGTTTCGCGGAAAAGAACATTTTATTGTCGAGTACTAGCCCAAACATGAGAGCTCTTTGTCTCGCCAATAATGTATACGTAATGTACACGATGTTCCTATACCTGCCAGAGCTTTTTAGAGTGTTATGTGGTCCACGAAGAATGTACCTGCAGGCAAAGGCATAGCCGCGGCTAGCAGAGGTCGAGTCGCTTCGCTAGTTGTTTCTATTGCATTGAGCTGATTTTTAATTTAGCTATGTAAAGACACTCGCTCAGTGTGGAAGGGCTGCGATTAATTGAAGGTTTCGCCGATACGCGCAAAAGCCGATGCGTTTGCGTCTGTGTAATACTACGTAGACCTGCCAGAATGCATCTCGATTCAACAACTCTGCGTGTTTGCCCTCCCGGAAAGTGCGTACGTGTATACCTGCGTGTACCCAATCGGTTCCAGTGCGTCGAGCTTGTGTAGCTTCATAATTCAATCCTGTTAGCGTCGCGATGACCAAAGGTAAGGCGCGTAACGTATTTGCCTGAATAATACGAGGTTCAGGTAGAAATGTGCACGACCGACTCGGAGCATCTCAACTATTCTCGTCGTTTCATCAAAACGCTGGCATCTCTGTGTGCAGTGAAACTGGTCCTGCGCCTTTATGACAAACTGGTGCCGCTGGCTCTCAAGCGCACAACTCAAACTGGAACCTGCACTTCATTTGTAAACAAAATGTATGCAAGGGCGAAAGTTTTGGATAGAAATGGTTTTTATCAATGACCACTTAACAAATGTTGACCTTATGCGCTGCAACTCGAGCGTAAAAAACGTTAATCGGTTCGCCCTTTTGCGAAAGTGCCGTTCGTCGCTGCATGCCGCCGAATATTTAAGGCAGCTGTTGACCAATCTGCCTCAAAACTGACGAACCCCACTTAGACAACATTAGCAACATATTGCTTGACTTCTTCGAACCTGCACCAAAAAAGAAAGCAAGAGAAAGAAAGACGGGTACACGATTATAGACAAATACGAGCGTAGACAATCAACAGGCATGTAAGTGGAAGGCGTAGGAATATACATATATAGACACGCAAGGTGGAGAAACGCGAGAATTTTACTTCTCGACGCAAAAAAATAATACATGAAAAAATCAGCCCTTACAAAGCTGAGTCGCACTGCACATGTTCGGAACTAGCACTTTTTCATACATCCAAACACATCCTACGCATCCCAGTTAACGACTTTTTGCGATGCAAGAGTCAGGTATTATATATATGCAGAATACGTCTTCCAACCATATACCTGTTGATAATCTGAGCTTACATGGTTGTCTAGGCACTTTCCCCCCCCCTTTTTTTTTTATTGGCACTGTTTCTAGGTCAATATGAGCTAACAATCTCGCTTTAAAACCCTTCTTACTGCACCGCTTTATTCTGTCGAGACGGCGAAGATGTGAAAGCCAACTGAATATTGGCAAAATCATTTACCCTTGTCATGAACAGCTTCTCCACGCAAATTCTATCTGCAGCGCCTAAGAAAAGCATTGACTAACAAAGCTACGCTTTCCCAGTAGTTCAATAATAACGCCTGCTACGCTTTCAGCATGACATATGACAGCAAACACACCCTACGCAATCTATAGCTGCGTACACGTTGACTATAGCGCAAAAAGGAAAAAAAATCTGAACGAGAACTGCAAATGCGATCCACGCGCAAATCTTTCCACCCATGTCTGAGCTCCTTACCCCATGAACAAAGAAAGCTCTGTTTGTACACACGACTGCGCCGAGTCACGGAAAAGAAGAAAAAAGGGAAAAGGGTGCCACAAGTTCCATGTGACTGCACTCATCCAATTGTGAGAGGTATACATTCTTTCCTGCCTCCTTTGACGCTCCTCGCAGCAGCCGCGGCGGCAAGATAAAAGAATTTCGCCACCTTTAACAAGTCACTGGCCGTATGCTTTTGGCTGACCGTGCGATGCGGAATAATGAAATTGGCTATGTCGCGAATTGTGACCTCCCTGCATCAACATTGTGGCGGCAGCTTTTCAGTGAATGGGGTTACCTGTTAAAGCTGTTAACAGCCAAAACCGCACAATGACGTTAAACGGCCCCTCACCAGGTCTGAACACTTTGAGCTGACAAGCGCAGAGCATACATTGCGCAATAACAATCGTGTCTGCAAAGTATCACATCGCTACGCGCCGCGGAAGGATCTGCAATTTCAAACCGAACACCGTTTTCCTCTTCACTCGCGGCCGTCGCGCTCCAAGCCGGACGGTGACGTAATCGGGCCCGCAGTGTGATGTCACTCGTGGTGACACCCGACTTCGATAATTATTCAACACAACGTCTGTTATCAATGCGATCTGTTGCTTGAATTGACGAATTGAAGTTTACAGAATTAATAAAACGCACAAATGGAATGTCTGCGTCTTTTTTTTGTTTTACTTCGCACCGAAGCAAGAGAGATGTACTTCCGCTTCATCTGCTTGTTCCCACAGTCATGCGGTCATGTGCGCAGGTACCGAAGCTGTGCCAGTTTCTACCGAATCCCAGCCCCTTGATCACGCACTGCGATCCGCTTGTTCTGCCTCAATATTCGTGTAGGACTGAGTTATCCCTGTGCACAGCGCGCAAAATCGTGCTCTGCGCGAATGAGACAACAGCTAGCGCGCGACGCCGCCGGCGCAAATGCGTAGCGCCGGAAAAAAAAAAGAACGAGGGACAAAAAAAAAACATGTCATGGCGGGGCCTGTGACGTATGCGTCACAAGATACTCGAGGTCTGGTATTGGAGAACGCAGGGAAGGATTTTGGCTTGCGTAGGATAGACGGGGCGAGTAGATAGAGCGTCTTGCTTGGCAGTGGAGCCCACCTGCTGAAATCATGAGCTCGCGCCACTGAAATATTTCTATCTCGGCTATTAATAAGCCGATTTGAAAAACTTTTGCGCCAGAACGCTCCCGAGAGGACACGTAACAACTTTCAGTGCTTAACGAGAATTTGCTATGGGGCCTGATGAGGCCCCATAGCAAATTAAGGTACTTCTGACCCGATTCTGAAGGGGTGAATTTGCACAATATCTTTGATGATACCTGCTCTATAAAGATATATTCGGTTTTCGTTATTTCACTTTTCAAGGCAGGCCCCGGCTGGCAATTATACTCCCCTTCAAAACAAACACTGTGGCATCCGTAATGCCATCCCATCGCATCCTAATAAGTTACCGTCTTAAAGGGAAGCTGAAAGGTTTTCCAGAAAAAATGAGTGAACATGTGTACATAATGGTTTTCAACCCTCCGAATTCGAATATCGTATCGAAATTAAGCGAAAGAAAGCGCAAATATATTTTATTTCGACGAAAAGTGCAGCAGCGGACACGCCCAGCTCGCGCGTCTCGTTTCCGCCTGTGATTGGTCGGGCGCCTCGTGACGTCAACTCTAGTGACCGACCGCTGCCGCTACACATGAAGCGCGGTGCCCGGTAGTTTGGTGCTGTAATGGAAAATTAAGAGGTAATGGAAAATTTAGAGAGACTGCGTTTTTCTGAGGAGTTCGGCGATACTCCCTACATGTGCGAGCCGATTGCGAAGAGCCGGCCTCTCGAAGAAGCAAACGATACTGGTGCGAGCAATGCTTTCGACGCGAACGAAAGCGAAGTCTTGGGATCTCCTCGTGTTGGAAATGCTCTTTGGTGAGTATGTTTTTTTTTTTTTTGCACAGCGATCTAGTGATCTCGCCGATTTTTCGCCGATCTAGTGAGCTCGTTTCCGGTCAAACAACTGTAGTGTTGTGTTCCTGCATGCCTCCTCGTGGAACGTAAGCGGGGACGCAATCGTCGGCATTTGTGCGCTGTCCAAAGCTGTCGGCAATCTACAACGACAGTTTAAACGCGTGAAAAGCTTCCCGCTTCATGCAGTACGTGTAGTGACCTTCATCTGTGCGCCATCCGCACACTACTCGTAACCGAAATCGTAAAGGCGTGCAGGAATGCAGGGTCGATCGAAGCAGATTACGATGGCACGCACGCAGAAACAAGCACGGTCAGGCACGGTCGCGCAGGCTGCGAAGGAACAAAACACTAGAGTTGACGTCACAACACCGCGGTTTCCGGTCTCCGCTCGCATCGTCACCGTCAGCAGCAGCGCGCGGCATTCGACGGGGGGCGGAGCTGCAGCGCAATTTTAACCGACGATTACGTCGCTCCTAATTGAAAAAAAAAACAAAATTTTACCTACATGGTTTATAAGGTTCCCGCATCCGTATATGAGCGTCTTATTGAATTTGACCGACTCTTCAGCTTCCCTTTAACAATAGGAAGTTTTCTTGAAAAATGAAACAGTCTAAATTATGACGTGCTACTTCGTAAGTGTCATCACCAAACAAACAAAACGACAACAATGGCGTCAATTATGAATGGAGGGAGGGGGGTGCGGCGACTTTGGCAAGGCATCTGCCTGAAAACGTAGCTGATGCTGCATTAGCGCAAACTCTTGGGCCAGTTAGTGCATGATGAACTTAGAAAATGGGGTACCAGCGAAACAGAAAAGGGGACGTGCACACAAGGACAAGGCGTTAAATACGAACGGACGCTGGACTTTGAACTGTACTTTATTGGCATTCACATTGCCGCACATAACCCCCGACGCATGCACATCTTCAACTCCTTCCAAGACATGTGCATAGATAACACCTTTAAAGTAGAAGGGCTGTGGTAGAAGTGTTAAAAAGGACAGCCTACCTGGAGCCAGCACAGCCTTTTCCTTAGACGTGGAGCTCCTTTATTACTTAATTCCCCACGATGAATTGTTTGTGGCGGTGCGTGAATCGATTGAACTTAGTGGGGAGGTTCATTTTCAAAACCTAGTAGGCATGGACATTGGAGCGTTTCTTGAGCTGATATCCTGTTATTTAGAATCTTCCTTGGTCGCGTATTTTTACAAAACAAAGAGGTTTGTAGTGTGTCTAGCGTTGCCCCAGTGCATGCAGTATTTTCCTGGCAAAAATTGACAACCTCATTTTCACATCCTTGAACGACGACCATGTGATCCGTGCGTTTTGATATGTTGATGACTTTTTTTTCTTTTTATGCCTTTCACCCGGGGATATAGTGGATACATAGTGGACAGGGTATTTTATCTGGTTTGAAGGAATGCTCTCTGTGTTTAAATTTGACCTACGAACTGCCGGATAACAAAGGCATTAGATTCCTCAACCTACAACTAACCTTTCCCGACAATGACCATGTCTGCTGGATGCTTTGACCTTGGACTAAAGAAGCACTAATGCCTTATAATTCTAATCAGTCTAAACTGGTCCAGAGGGGTGTAGCGGTCGGACGTCTTCTGGACGCAGTGCAGAAGAGTTGCTGCCACCGCATGGCGTATAGACTGAAACGGCAGGTTGAGAGGTTGCTTGCAGCAGGTTTCCCTCTCTCGGTCATTGGAGCTGTTGCTGAAGCCGGTTTGCGGAAAGTGAAGGGTCTAGGAGGCCAGAAGTCACCGCCATCAGAGCGACGAAAGCAACTCTAGAAGTAATACCATGCATTCATAAAATCTCACGCAGCATTGTGTGTTCCGCACCCTGCAAACTGGCTAGCCTGTGCGCGAGAATTGGAAACGAGGGAACGAAGAGAGGGTCCTGTAAAGTTAAACACGTGACACTCTTCATCGAGTACAATACTGGTGTTGTTTGCCGCATTCCGTTAGCGTGTGGTAAATTCTTTATAGGACAGGCAGGCAGGTGTGTTAATAAGTGTCTGCAAAAACATAACACCCTTAAGCGGAGACCAGGGAAGCAATTTGGCAGTTCGTTACAGCGGCTGCAAGAAGTGCAAAAAAATTGCGCCATTGTTTGGTCGGGTGACCATTTTAGGGAAGGCTAAGACCAGATACCAACGCAAAATCTTAGAAGCTTTTCACATTGGGAATGAGAAAGAATATTGTGTCAGTGATACGTCTTTGTGTTTAACCAACAGGGAACGTGCTTACCTATCGGGCAGGCAAAGGATGAATAATAAAAAACTGACACTGATGCACGGGTCTTGGGAGGAGTTGTAGTTGCGCGTGCGTCGGCTGCTTTTGCGCGGTAATGTACTTTCGAGATGTTATCAATGCACAGTTCTTGGGAGGAGTTGAAGATGCGTATGCGTCGGAGGTTATGTGGAGCAGTGTGAATTCCAATCAAGTACAGTTGAAAGTATAGCATCCGTCCGTATCTAACGCCTTTTCCTTGTGCGCGCGTCCTTCGTGTTTCATTCCCTATTGAATATTCCAGCATTGCCCATCATGAATATTATGCTGGGCATGATGTAAAATGTGCTGGACGTGGTGCAAAACATGGTGGGTTTGATGTAATTCATAATGAGTATATTGGGAGGATGGTTGGTACATGGGTAGATGGTGGGATGTGTTGGTGGGATACTTACTGGGTGACTTGTCTCACTGGTGGGTGTTCTGGGTGAATGGTTGTGGTGTGCTGGGTGGATGGTGGGATACATACTGGGTGACCTGTGTAAATGGTGGGTGAATGCTGGGCGTGCTGGGAGGATTGTGGCTACATACTGGGTGATCTGTGGGAATGGTGGGCGAATGATGGATGTGTACCTAATGGGCGACATGTAAATGGTGCGCATGCTGGGTGAATGGTGGGCGTACTCGGTGGATCGTGGGACAGATAGTGGAAGGAAAATGACCGAATATAAGTGACAATGGGAAAATAATAGGCTTGTCAATGGTAGTCACCCGAGGAGTGATGATGGCAGGTGTCCACTATGTACATGGTTGCCTGATTTGGCAAATTGTAGCGCTACATGTAGTCCCATTTTTTACTTACATACACATGCATGCACATGTACTTTATTATAACATTTATTCTAATAGTTCGACATATTATTTCATGATCCATGCCTAATTTATTAACTATATTGTACCTTGCTAAATTTGTGCTAGTATTTATAATGCAGCTTTCATTCTTTTAACGATTTGAGTTTAAAGTGATATTGAGTTTCATTAAACTTGAACATTGATGGTGATGGTAAACCATGATAGATATGTATGTGTAACTATACCGTAGTAGGTATCGTAAATTGCATATACCCGTCAGAATAGTGGGAAGCACTTTCTATCAGTGAGTGTTGAGATAGGAAACTCATAATCCTCATGGCAAACATAAATTTTACTGTTATGTAATTTATGTGTAATGGGTACAAATAGCAATCCTACATATGTGGCACACAAAACATGCGATATTGAAGTTTCCAGAGTGAAAACACATATAATGCCTAACTAAGATAATAAAACAGTTGAAAGGCAATCTCCGAATGCAGCCACTATTGTAAAAAGTGCGTTGTGAAACCGTTCTACAGGCTGTAGATCAGCAAAATTGCATAAATTAGGTTGTTTGCAATATTCTTTCTTTCAATGGACTGTCCGGGCCTCTGCATATGTGCAGTTTCAAGGCGCCGAAAGAACAAAGCGCTAGCAAGGATGTTGATCTTCGGACAAAGAATGTCAAGTATTGAAGCTCTTATGTGGTTTATTTTGTACAGTAATGATACACAGTAAATACACAAGGATTTCTTACGGACTGTATCTTTCTTGATTTCGCTAAAGCTTTTGACAAAGTACACCACACATTTCTGCTATCTAAACTCAGCGCACTAAACATTGATACTAATGTACTTAATTGGATAAAAGCATTTCTAACACACCGCATGCAATTTGTAAGCGCTAATGAAGTTAATTCAACTCTAACCCCAGTTAGATCAGGTGTTCCACAAGGGTCTGTGCTTGGGCCGCTGTTGGTTTTTAATCTACATTAACGACCTACCTGATAACATTTCGTCTAAAATTCGTCTTTTTGCAGATGACTGCGTAATATATGGTAAAATTACTAATGATACTAATATCTCATCTCTTCAGGACGATTTAAACACACTGCATAACTGGACTATAAAATGGCACATGCAGCTCAACGTCAAGAAATGTAAATCAATGCGAATATCCCGTACTAATGAAGCTTGTCCTGCCTATTTACTTGATAACATTCCTTTAGAGAGCGTAAGAAATTACAAATATCTGGGCGTCCATATAACCTATAACTTATCCTGGAAGTACCATATCGACTTTATAACGAGCAAAGCTAATCGCACACTTGGATATCTTCGTAGAAACTTCTCGCTCGCGCCATTATCACTCAAACATTTGTTATACACGACATATGTCCGTCCACAGTTAGAATATGCATCATCAGTATGGGACCCACATCATGCCATCTCAATTAACTGCCTTGAAAGTGTCCAGAATCGCTCCGCTCGGTTTATACTAGCTAATTACCATCGTACGGCAAGCGTAACACAAATGAAGACTACTCTGAACCTATTTTCGCTATTAACCCGCAGGAAACAATCACGCCTATGCTTATTTCATAAGATTTACTACCAGAACGCTGCGCTTCGGTCGGCATGGATTAATCCAGCACCATTCATCTCCTCACGTAGAGATCATACGCATAAGGTACATGTTCCACGCTCTAACACACTAACACATTCGCAATCATTTTTGCCTAAAACATGCCACGAATGGAACGGTCTGCCAGCATCTATTGTTACTATAAGTAATCCTGTTCAATTTAGAAATGCTTTAGTTACCTACATGTAAATAATAAAACTTGCGTTCAATATATCATGTGACTAGTCATTGTATAAGTACTATTTTTGCAAGTTAACTATGTATGTATTTACCTATTATTCCCAACTTGTATATTGAAGTGTATGATGAGATTTCTATGGTGAACTACAACTATTTTTTTGTGTAAATTAGTGAGCTAGTATTATTTTCTATTTTTATTTCTACTGTGCCTTTCCTGTATATCATGTTTTACCTCCTTTATGTAGCCTCTCCCCTCTATAATGTATATTTACTCTGAGGGTACTATAAATAAATAAATAATAAATTCAAGTATGCTACATTTTAAATGAATGTATCTTGCTCTGTTACATGCAATAGAGGATGGCCCAGATATTGCAGTAGCTTTTCCTATGTACCAGGAATGCAACTGTAGAACATACAATGTAGAAGACAAAGCGTTACAGTCGAATTCCTATGAATTAAGGCATTGTTTTGAGAGATTAGACTTATGCTATTCCACTAAGCAGTACATTGCAGTTTAGTTGTAGTGAATTGCTCTAAAAAAAGAAATACGGGACGCACCAGAAGAAATATAGCTTAATGAAGGTACACATTAAAGCAAATCCAGACCTTGTTTTCTGCAGTATAGGAAATAAGGAGCCGGAATTTGTGAATGAACATGTGATGATAAATGGGCCTTGTAGTGTCAGCTTAGCACAAATCCTATGATATTTGTTAAATGTACACCATTTAATTGTAAGCGAAGAAGAGTATAAATATCTTTAAATTTAAATACATTGTTTTCACACAGCTTAATTGGTAATAACAAGTAGTTGTGTATGCAATAGAGAATATTAATTATCCTTTAAGTGCGACATATTTAGGGAATACAAAATAACTTTTAGAAGATAAGTTTTTTTCGGCTATAGGATAATTGTATTTCTTTTCAGTCTTCCTTTTCTTTTATTAGGAGTGCTAGAGTGATCATCATGTATTTTTCAACAAAGGACCGATTAGTCCACGTATTTTTGTTGACATTTTTCTATACGTCTTGATCAGGCATCCTGCTGTTAACAGCGCAAAATGTAGACAAGAGACGAGACAAGAAGACACCACAAGCGCTGGTGTCTTCTTGTCTCGTCTCTTGACTACATTTTGCGCTGTTAACAGCTGGATGGAAAACGAACAAGCCCAAGCTGCTATTCTATTGATTAGGCAGAGTCCACCACAGCGCATAGAGGCCTCTGCAACACCTGATTACTTTCATGCACGAACCAAACCGACATAATGGCCACTAATTTTCTTATAACACAATTTCATAACACCATTCTGTACATTGCTGTCACCTTTGACTGTATTTCCATCTTTTTGAAAACCAAATTTCGTTAACGCAATAGACCACAAATAATCTGTCCTACACCATTGTATGAAACTCCCCTTTCCTATACAGCAATAGGTCACTAGTTGCCCTACATATCGAATGGTGTGCCCCGCTGTCAAGCTAATTCCGCAGGGCTGCACTATTGCAAAAATGCCCTTTTGAAAGGCAAAGTGCCTGCTGAAAGGAAAAACCTTGATTCTTGATCGCTAAGACTCTGGCGCTATACACACCTATTGAGCGACATTTTAATGTAAATTTTGTACTTATCGAATGGGGGCAAAAGTTCTAAAGAATTACACTTGGCGCATTTGTACAAAGGGTACTTTTGAATGTTAACTGCGGCGTAAATACTGAGCGATTGCAGAGATGTGTATACGATGTGTTACAGTATCTGTAGCAGAAATTGTAGTATTCTTTTTGCAGTATTACATAGTTTATTGCAATTAGGCGAGATATTTCATAAAGGATGAGTAGCCTTAACAACACAAAACAGCGATCAAGAAAACACCAATAAAGAAAAATGAAACACCTGTTCTACTAGAATAAAGGGGTGAAAAGTCAACTGTTTCTATTATATTCCACAACTCAATGCAGGGAATGTATAAGTAACTAGTAACAAGCCAGCAACACAAAAACAAAGGCAAGGGACAATACGAATGTAGGCGCCATACTTTTTCTTACGTTGCCTATACAAAATAAGTGCAAAAGCGCACCAATAGAATACGTAAAACAATATATTGCTGAAACATCCTGCAGTGACATACAAAGTGGTGCAAATGACCAAAAGTATGTTGGAGAAAATGTTAAAGCAGGTGATAGAGAATGAAGATGACCCTGTGATGTATTCCAATGTTCCACAGTATAACCAAAAACAAAACTTAGATGTCTTGTTGCAGTGATGAGAAGGAGACATACTCAGACTGGATGGTGTAAAAGGGCCCATGAAACGGTTCGGACCAATTTTGTAGAGGCGTAGGGTACAGCTTAAGTAGAACATTCGCACCACAATTTAAGTCAAGCGTTAGGTATTAATGGAGCTACAAGCGATTACAAGTTACCCTCCTCTCTAGCCATGCTTTTCCTCCTCAACTCGTTCGCCGAGCGATCGGAGCTAAGCTCCGCCTTCACTGGTCCTGCGTCACAATGCGACGTCACATCGTCCATTTCCGGTTGTTTTGGAGCCCGCCCACGCCCGCACGAAACGTCTCCGCTAGCCGTTTGGCCGTCGACCCCAAGCGAGAGCTATCGAGGCAGCGTGCGGTGCGAGCATTCTGTCGTAGTGCCGTACGTGTCTGGTATTCCGGTAATCACACACTAGCTGAATATTTCGACGGAACGATGGAGGCATAAACTCAAGTTGATGAAGGAACTTTAGCGTAGACGATCGTGAGCTGCGTGATCGGTCTCCACGGTCCAGCCACCCGCTGGCGCAGAGCTTCACCAGCCAAAGAAAGAGCTAATATTACTCCAACTAAGTGTAAAACATTTTAAACATTTACAAAAACAACGTGTTAACAATTACATTCCTGCGAAAAATTTACACCAGCAGCCAAGATTACATTTTGTTACTGCTACTGTGTGTGGTTGAGCTCTATGCCACTAGGTGGCTGCACCGTGCAGACCATTCACATTTGCGCTTCTGTTCATCCCCTGAAACGACACGCAAGGGGACACGGCCAGGCCCTGTCCCTTTGCATTTGCGTTTACCCTAATACCGGACTCGCGAAACGCTATTGCGTGAGTAATCTTCCGGTGTAAAGTGAAGGCCGCAATCGCACAAATCCTGGCGCCGATCGGATAGCGGCATTCCGATGCGCTGCTGCCAGTTCGCTCGTCTACTGGCTTGCAGAGGGACACAATGTCGCCGCTTGACATATTGCTAGTGGCTACGTTTGCAGTCCACAACGCAACAAAGTCGAATCATAGCGCTCGCGAAAACACAAACCGACACTGACGGCGGAGTTCTCGTCAAAGACAGAGCACGTTGTAACACAAGCAGACGACACTTGCTGTGTGCCGGAAGTGCTTAAGAATACTGAAAAATTGTTCTGGTGAATTCTCTTTACATTACTTTCTTGTTATAAAAAAAATTAACTAACATTCCAACAATTATGAACATCATTTGTTTACCATAAAGTTGGAAAATTTATCGATCACGTGCCCTGGCCAGCCAATCGGATAGCTCGCCCGACTGACCTCATATGGGTGATTTCGGTCATATGGGTAGGGGCGGCTTAAAATTCCGCCGAGCAGTGTGCTGCGATCTGCAGCGATGTGCATTTTTAAAGCCTTATAATAATTTACATGCTTTACGCGGAGCACTTAGATGTGTCAATTAATGATCAGAAGGACCTACTCTAGCGACTGAGAACGTTTGTAGAAAATCTTCAAAATCGTTTCAGGGTCCCTTTAATCAGATGTAGGTCTAGGAGCTGTAATGAAGCTGCTGAGCAAAAGGAATTGTGGAGAGGTACACAGCATGGAAAACTTTCAATGATTCAATGTGGCGACAGGAAAACAGAGTGGCAAGCTGAATATTATAAAAAGAAGATATTGCAAAGGAAGAAATTGCACGAGAACTGTGCCTACAGCTTATGATAGAAAACATGAGCTCAATTATGACATCGCATATATTAACATTAAAAGAAATGTTTCAATGACCATGAAATTATGCATTTCCTTGCAAAATCACAGGATACGGGACAAAGATGAGTTATAACTTTATGCTACATTTTCTCGTTCATTCCTCTCTCTCTTTATATATATATATATATATATATATATATAGTCACATGATTAAAAACACTCACACTAAGGCAACATAGGGGAAAAAACTTGTGTTGATAAATGAAATAAAGAAACGATAAATTATAGTAATATAAAGTGGATGAAAAAACAGCTTGCCGCACGTGGGAACCGAACACACAACCTTCGCATTTCGTGTGCGATGCTCTACCAATTGCGCTACAGCGTCGCCGTTTCCCCATCCACTTTCTTGGGTGTTTATGTGCCCCAGTAGAACCCTGGGAGTGTTAGCCAGCGCCACCACTCACATACCTTGGCGGCGCACGTGGAACGTCCTTTCTACCGCAGGCGTCACGAGAACGTGATCTTTTTGGGTGAAGGCAACTGGTTAATAAAACCCACACTTGCTACCTGAAGTCATTAATGTTGCCGGATTCGAGACCCTCATTATGCAATAACCAGAAGAAAGGGGGTTAACCGAGGGGCCTGATTTTTAATAGTCACATGATAAGAAGCCAACACCAAGGACAACATAGAGGAAATTACTTGTGCTTAAACATTTAAATAAAAGGATAAACTAATGGAAATTAAAGTGGATGAAAAAGCAACTTCCCGCTGATGGGAACCCAACCCACAACCTTCGCATTCCGCGTGCGATGCTCTACCAATTGAGCTACAGCGACGCGGTTTCCTCATCCACTTTCTTGGGTATTTATGTGCCCTATCGGGCCTCTCGGTTAACCCCCTTTCTTCTCGTTATTACATAACGAGGGTCTCGAATCCAGCGACATTGATGCCTTCAGGTAGCATGTGTGGGTTTATTGACCAGTTGCCTTCACCCAAAAAGATCACGTTCTCGTGGCGCCTGCGGCAAAAAGGACGTTCCACGTCCGCCGCCAAGGTATGGGAGTGGTGGCGCTGGCTAACACTCCCAGGGTTCTACTGGGGCACATAAACACCCAAGAAAGTGGATGGGGAAACGGCGTCGCTGTAGCTCAATTGGTAGAGCATCGCACGCGAAATGCGAAGGTTGTGGGTTCGGTTCCCACCTGCGGCAAGTTGTTTTTTCATCCACTTTATTTTCCATTAATTTATCGTGTCTTTATTTCATTTTGTGAACATAAATAACTCCCTCTATGTTGTCCTTGGTGTCAGTGTTTGTTGGCTTTTTATCATGTGAATATTAAAAATCGAGCCCCTGGGTTAACCCCCTTTCTTCTCGTTATATATGTAAATATATATATTGCCAGGGTGGGCCAAATTACAATTAAATTTTCTTGCTTAAATCTCCTACAATTCAACTTTTCCCACAAGAACGGAAACTTCCATTATTACTGCATGTTTTAGTTGGCACAAGCAAGAGTTCCACGGGAAATAGTTAAGCAATGGAGGAAAAACAACTTTGTGTATATTATGCTTGTTTCATCCTAGTTTGCGGCTTCCATGAGGTTGCTTAATATGAAGCTTAATAAAACAAGTACCTTCAACATATATTAACGTAATGACTAATGAATGCATACCATTCATTTCACTTCGTAGAAAGGCAGGAAAGAAAGAAGTTATGATAATGAAAGCTAATGCTTCTAGCTTTCATAAAATCAATTTTGAGTGATGTGCTGAAAGCCATTTTGTGAAGAAAGGGTATTTGCTAAACACAAACACTGTGCTTACAGACGGCTTGGCAGATCTGTAACTCAGAAAAGCACACACACGTTCGCTCAGTAAATCTGTCATACTAGCAGTAGTGTGGCATTGGAGGCTTATTTTTTACTCAGCAGCCTGTTGCTCATATAATGTTCTGTAACATTGTCCAGACAAGTCTATATAAACATCCTGCATACACAATAATTTGGTGGTAAAGGCAAATACCAAACTGAGATTGTGTGGAATCATATTACAGTGCAAGCTAAAATTTTTGTTTGTTTGGCGGAATGACATTGTGCGCACTGATATAAATATTTAAACGGAGTTACTACACGCGGCATCACCTATATTACTCCTGAATTCATGTCGACACAATGCAACAACTAGTATTGAATAATATCTCAACATGTCTTCTTCACACGAAAAGGCAACAGTGCACGGATTAAAATTTTGTACTTGGAGCTAATGATATGAAGAAATGGCATACGCTACTTCAGATAAGTAGACAATTACATTTGCCTTGAACATGGTGCAAGGTCGTCAACACTCGGGAACATGCTGATATTTTTACAAATCATCGTGAGATTCACGTACTGTAACAGGTTTTGATAATTTTGCTTTATGGCACCATTCCTATAGCTGGATTGCTATATTTCAACCCCACTACAAGCATTTTACTGTCAAGAAGGAACATCTTTAAAAGGACACTCATTGAAGAAGGCGAATGTGACAAAAGTACAGTCACAATGTGACGTCACGCGCCTTGTGAATTCTATTGCAGATGCAGGTATATCACAAAAAAAATGAAGAAAACCGCGCGTAAGCAGCCGCGTCTACTCGCTGGAACACACGGTAGCATTTGGCTGCAAACACACTGTACGCCGCCGCCCATTTCTGGCACACACCACATAGCACACATTCACGCTGCGGAGACATGTGGTTCTTTGGAGGAAACTTTTGGGCCGCACGATAAATACAGAAGGCATGGACCACAGAAGCGCAGTCCGCGCACATTCAACCTAACAACACGAAAGCAATGCGGATTACACAGGTGTAACATGCGCCACACGAGCGATAAATCCTCATAGATTCGATGCTTTCTGACTGAATAAGTTACAATGCGCACGGAAACAATGCGCACTGCACATGTGTAGCTCGGAGGTCACGTCAACAATTTCTAATGCTACATGTGAGGCTTACGACAGTAACAAGTCATTTAAAACGAAGCGATGGCGCAGGCAGCACGGGCAGTAGCGCAAGGCGTCGTGGATGGGCTTCAAAACAGCCGAGTGAACAAAAGAAGTAGCCGGCAAACTTCGCAAAAGGGAGCAGGGGGAGACATGGCTTGCCCGCCTCGACCAGGCAAGGCGTACCGCTCAAGCCAGTGGAGTGCTGGACTAGGAGCTCCAACCACTCGCTTTCCATGCCTCATTCTTTTTTCTTTTTTAATAAGTGTTTCAATATATATATATATATATATATATATATATATATATATATATATATATATATATATATATATATATATATATAACATTCAAATCACAAGCCAGCGATGGATTCCTAAGGAACACACGGATCTCGAAGGCCATTTTTTTGCGGCCTGAATGCGGCGGAAGCTACTGCATACAAAAAAAAATACGTCATCGAATTTCTTTCTGCGCTAAACTATAGCGAGTAATATAGACAGTGCGATGGTTGTTTTTGTGTTGCAGCAACTGTATGTAGTTGCACGCAAGAAGGCACAAAGTGAGTGTTAGCTGGTTATTATTTTAGTCATCGCTGAGGTCACAAGAACCTCCCGATTTTACAGGTAGCGCCACTCACCGCCCCTTTTCAAAGGGGTTGCTCATAGCATCGATCCATCAAACTTTTTCCCTTATTTACATGTGCCGTCGGTCGTACGAGCTGCTACGATGCGTTTGTTTGATCGTGTTTTTGCGTTTGCCGTAATGAACTGCGACTTAGTTCGCGTGCACAAAAGTGCAACAAGATAGCTTGTGTCTTGCTGCAAAGTCGCCGTATGCGTGGCGCGCCAGGCAGAAGTGGACCAACGATTTTCAAGCCGTGGAGTGCGTTCCCTATGTCCCTGGTGTTTGTGGAAAGTTTGGAGGACGTTGCAAAGAAATAATGGGTATTATTAGCGTTCCGCAGGTCGTCCACTACGGAACGGCATGTATGCGGGAATAACTTTGCAGCACCGGAAACTTGAAGGATGTTTTTCGACAGCATCGCACCATTTACAAGCTGAGTAATCGTGCTTCCTAACTACACGCATGTTGTGCGTGCTTTTCGTGCGTGTATGGAGTACCTTGTGAACGTAGGAAAGAGAACTCCCACGAGGACAGTGAAATCTGTGATGATGCTTGCTGAGCGCTTGTTGACATATTTGGTGACACAAATTTATTTGCTTACTGCTAAATTGTAAATATTGATGAGCGTTTCCTTCCAATGAGAGAGATTAGGTTCGGCAACAATTATGTTCATCCTTTGCGCGAGCTGCCGCTTTTCTGCTGAAGTTGCACAATAACGACTTATCCATATCCAGCTTTAGTGGACACGTACCAACTAGCGCCCCAAGCGGCCCCGGCACGTAGCTAGCGCGTTTTCAATGGAACGAGCGGGTTTTTCGCGAATAACAAAAGCTGCAGGTCGCTTATTGAAAAAGGCAGGGGACAGACGTGTTCTGCAAGACAGTCCACACGAGCCTAATGCAGTGATCACGCTATGGCACGTAAGAATTTTGTTCCCACAGCAGTTAAAAATTTAGCAATGGAAGCGTATGGAAAGGACGAAAATTTGTATTCGTTTTCATGGCGAGAACGGTGTCTGTGATAAAACTAACGCGTACTGCGCAGTGCAGCGATGTAGTCCGGGGACTCAGCTTTCGATTGATGCCTATCTCGACTCTCCACACATGGCGTAACACTGTTCCCAAAAGCGTTTTTTTGTAACACTGTCGTGAAAATTCACGTGGTGTCTATAAAACCATGAGCGTACTGCTTGGCGAAGCCTCTCAAGCCATGGCCGGGTGGTAGAATCGCGCGCACCTTTCGTCTCGCGTCACGGTAGCCGCAGTTCGATTCCCGCTTCGCGCTTTTTTTTAAGCCGCATAGGACCTAGTTTTGTAGTCTTTCACTAGATGGCAGAAACACAAACCCCAAGATTTGCTTTCGGTTCTGGTTTCTCAGCGGCGCAGTTTTTCTGAAGCCGCATAGGCATAAGTTTTATAGTCTCTCACCAGATGGCAAAGCCACAAAACTCAAGATTTGCTTTCGGTTCTTGTTTTCCAGTGGTACTCTTGAAATATTATGGTTTCTATTTTTCCTTCCTAATACGCAGCAGTGTCGTGTTCATTTCTTATGCCATCACTTTTATGAAGAGTTTATTCATTGGACATCATAACTAGAAGCTTGCGCATAGCTTTGTGTTATGCAAAAAACAACTTTCCTGCTTTGTAGCGTGCACCTTGGGAGAACAAAATGGCTATCCGTCCTGCGTTTTTCTGGAAGGTCCGTTTTCTTCGACTTTCGGCTGTCCTTAATGGCACACACTCCGAGCGAATCAGGTTCACCTGGGCCACAATGCCACCCGGTGGCCAGTGCCATTCCTATGCAATATTCGTGTGGAACAAAGGGTTTGCTAGGCTGAGTCGCTGCCCGAACGTTAATTATTTCTAAAGATTCATCCAAATAAGAAATGCACCAACTAGGAGAAGATGTGCAGCGCCTGGAATAATAGCTACTGTTTGTGTTCCCTACAGCCAAGTGGTATGAATCCGTAGGTGTGGCCGTAAAAAGACCATTTGAATAAATGTCCCGTGCTGTGTGACTGCCCCGGTCGCTCTACAGAGAAGCTAGCTTGGCTAGCCATCAGCATTTATGATCAAATATGGCGTCGCTAGTTCGGTGCATTTGCTTTTAATGCGCAGCATTCACTGGCGAGTACCCCAGCAATTTGGTAGCAAAGTCGTGCAAAATCGTGTCTGTAAGACCAAAAAACTTGACGCATTTCCCACATGAATACATAGGTCTTTATAAAAAAGGTTGGGGTGGCCAACATGATATTGGAAGTGGCATCAACATAAATTTGGCCGTGATACAGGGATGGGCCAAGTTGAATTTGGTAGTGATATGGGAGTGGCCCAACCTAAATTTGGGGTGAAATGGTAATGAGCCAAGTAAATTTTAGGCTGATATGGGGGTGACCCAATCTAAATTGGAGGTGATATAGGCGTGGGTAAGCCTAAGTTTGAGGGAATATGGGGGGTAGGCCAGCCTTGATTTGGGGATGATACCGGGGTGGGAGAACCTAAATTTGGGGGGATATGGGGGGTGGGCCATCCTAACAACGAGGGTGATATGGGGCTGGGCGAAGCTGAATCGGGGGTGATATGGGGATGAGCTAACCTAAATGTGGGAGTGATTTGCGGTGGGCCATCCTAAATTTGCGGTGATAGAGGGGTGGGCCAGGCTAAGTTTGGGACTGATGTGGGGATGGGCCAACCTGGATTTGGGGATGATAAGAGGGTGGTCCAACCTAAATTTGGGGGTGCCATGGGGACGGGCTAACCTAACCAAGGGGGGATGTGCGGCTGGGCCAAACTGAATTGGGGGGTGATATATGGGTGGACTAACCTTAATTGGTGGCTGATTTGCGGTGGGCCATCCTAAATTTCAGGTGATCGAGGTGTGGGCCAGCCTTAGTTTGGGGCGGATATGGGGGTGGGCCACCCTGGATTTGCAGGTGGTATTGGAGTGGGCCAACCTAAATTTGGTGGTGTGGAGGCGGGCCAATCTGTATTTGGGGATGATATGGAGTTGGTGCTACCTAAATGTGGGTGAAATCTCGGAGTCGGCCAATCTGAATTTGGGGGCGATATGGGGGTGGGCCAACCTAAATTTTGGGGTGCCTCGACTCGAAATTTGCAGGAAGATTTATGGAAATTCGTGCGTGGACCAACTTGAAGATTAGGGGTGGCCCAATTGAAATTTGGGATTGGGCCAACTTTTCACTGGGCGAAAAGAAAATCGGGCGTGACCGACTTTAAATTTGAGGGTGGGCAAATCTAAATTTGAGGGTGTGGCAAATTGAAATTTGGGGGCCTCTTTACGAATAGTTCGACAACACCAGTGGTGTTACTGCATATTTTTCATCATCGCAAATTACGTATATTAATAATTGTTACCCAATACCCTTCAAGGTGAGCTACCACTCAAGCCTTCCCAGCCGACTGAGCTAATGATGTCGCAGGAGGGCTGTCATCGTGACGACTGCGACGTTCAATGTGGAGATCCACAAGAACAAATCGCAGACCGAGCTGACCGTTTTCACACCAATGTCCTCGCTAACGCTACTCGCTCGTGCTAGACGCAACACAAGCTTACAACGATCACAGTTCAACTTTCAATCGCACGCTAGTCGACACGTTCTCAGTGCACAATTTCGTCAATCATCTGGATATGAACCTTGCTGGATGCTTTATTGTTATGTTGCGTCGTTTTTCACGAAAGCCTTCTCCCGCAAAGAGAACACATTTTTGATATTGACGAGGCAAGCTAGTATATAACTCATACAAAGCATATGTATACAGGGATTATAGTGATTTTTCAAAAAATATGTATAAGTAAATAAGATTTGAGATAGTATTGTTTTGACCAGGCATGACAACGATTTCTTCCCGCCTGTCACAGTGCTTTGACCGAAAACCTAATGATTTTGCTGAAACGTGTTGCCCCAATACTACTGTGTAGTATTCTAATACTACTACTGTTGCCCCAGTACTGTGTACTGTTGATATTGACACGTGTACTTCTCTTTATCGGGCAACCACATTTCGCCGCCTAACAAATGTTATCGCACAGCTCTGGACGCGCCTGCATTTATCCGAAGTTTCTGGAAAGTTATCGATACTTCTATCCGCCGTCTGCTGTCAGCGAACCTTATGTTATCTGATTTCATCCCCTGACGCGAATGGTGTAGAACTTTGTGGAAAGCACGCGGGTCCGAACGATAAGTCTCGAACATTCGACGACTGCTCTGTAAAAGCCGACGCGCTTGACCCGCTGATCAGATTTCCGACGATCGCCGACCGTGTTCGCCGCTACCGTTGTGCTATAAGTGTAACCTGTTTTTGTGGGCACAGGTTCACCCAATAAAAGCTAGTTTTGTATTCCACTGTATTGCTGCTTTCTTCACCATCACTACCACGTGACATCTGGTGGAGGTGCTTGTGCGTTCATGTACCGAACGCCCCCGCAATGCCGCGATCCAAGCCCGAAGCCCGAGGACAGAACCAAAATTACCCTAGACCAGCGTGCTAGTCGCAGACTGCAAGGACTGCCCCAAGAGCACGGACTTCTACCTGAGACGACAAAGAAGATCGTAGTCAATACAACCCCAATAGCTGCCCCAGCGTCCCCCGTTATCCTACAACAAGCTCGGGACCCACCAACCTTCCACGGAGTAGCGACTGAAGACCCGGAATCATGGCTGGAGACCTACGAACGAATCGCGACATTCAACAACTGGGACTCCAATGACAAGCTGCGGCATGTCTACTTCGCCTTAGAAGACGCCGCGAGAACCTGGTTTGAGAACAGGGAGTGGACCTTGACAACGTGGGACCTGTTCCGTAGCGGCTTCCTGCACACCATTACAAGTGTCGTACGTAAGGAAAGGGCGGAAGCTACGCTGGACGCCCGAGTACAGCTACCAAACGAGAACGTTGCCATCTTTACGGAACAAATGAGCCGTTTGTTCCGCCACGCCGACCCGCATATGACCGAGGAGAAGAAAGTCAGCCTACTGACGCGTGGTGTAAAGGAGGAACTTTTCGCCGGAATGGTAAGAAGCCTACCGAAGACTGTCGAACAGTTTCTTCGTGAGGCGACGAACATTGAGAAGACACTCGAGATCCGAAACAGCCAATTTGATCGCCGCACGAACTCTACAAACTACGCCAGGTTTCAATCACTGGCTACCAATGATATACGCGAGACTATCAGAGCGGTCGTACGGGAGGAGCTACAGAGGTTCTACCCAAGGGCGCAGTCCCAAGTGAATCCAATCGCTGAAATCGTCAAAGAAGAGGTTCAGTGATCGCTTCGAGTCCTTGAGGTGCAACCACGATCACCGCAAGCTCAGCCGGAAGAGATGACCTACGCCGCCGTCGCCCGCCGTCAAGGTCCCCCTCCGCGACAACGCCAGGGCCCTGTAGCGCCGCAATTCCGTCGTCCACCGCCACCGCCGCCAGCACGCCCACCCGTCGCCCAGCGCAGCTAGGCGAGGAAGACGGACATTTGGCGAGCCCCCGACCACCGCCCGCTCTGCTACCACTGCGGCGAAGCCGGCCATGTGTACCGCCGATGCCCATACCGCGACATGGGATTGCGAGGGTTCGCCGTCGATGCACCGCGCCCTCGGGAAGGTGAACGCCCTCGTGACATCGCCGACTACCTCGCCGCTTCTCAGTGGAGCCCTGGACGACCGTCCCGTTCGCCGTCACCAGGTCGCTACCTGTCGCCGCAGCGCCGACTATACACTGGCTCAGCCTTGGGCCGGTCAGCGAGCCCATATCCGGAATACTAAAAGCAGCGACCGATGGAGGTGCGGTTGCTGTTCGTCGAACTAACGAAGATCTTCCGCCGCCGACGAAGTCGACGAAGAGACCATCTCGACGACATAATAACGACACGCCGCCGTCCCGACCACGTCAGGTACCCAAGACTACACCGACGAAAGACGACTTGACGACGCGACATTCTAGCTTCAGTTCAACACGACGCAGCCGTGATCCAACGCCAAGACCTAATTGCAATGCCAGGCACAGAACCACCGACCACGACGTGCTTCTCGACGGCCACGCAGTCACCGCTTTAGTGGACACAGGAGCCGATTACTCCGTCATGAGTGGACCCATCGCCGCGCAGTTGAAGAAAGTTAAAACTGCATGGGAAGGCCCTCAAATTCGGACCGCTGGAGGACACCTCATCACGCCGACTGGAATCTGCACGGGAAGAATAACCATTCATGACTGGACTTACCCTGCCACCTTCGTTATCCACCAACAGTGTTCACGAGACGTCATTCTCGGTATGGACTTCCTGGACCAACACGGCGCAATCATCGACCTGAAGTCGAAGTCAATACCGCTGTCGGAAGATAAAGCGATGCTGCCGGAGAGCCCTCGTAGTCACCGTGCCTTGAGAGTGCTCGAAGATCAAGTGAGCATCCCGCCACGCTCCAGCATTGTTATTTCGGTCGGCACCGAAACATCGAAGGCGACCAGGCGTCATCGAAGACGACCAACGTCTACTGCTAGACCGTGAAATTTGCGTCGCAAGAGGGATCGCTCGACTGCATGGAGGGAAAACCGAAGTGTTGCTGACAAACTTCAGCCGGGAGTTCAGGCACATCAACAAGGGCACGACGATCGCGTACATCGAGGAAATTCTGGAAACCAGTAACGCGTTTGTCCTCTCGGATTCCGCCGCATCTACCCCGACGACCATGGTTCCCGAACCAGACTACAACATCAATCCAAGTCTCCCCGTGATTAAGCAACAGCAGCTGAGAAGTCTCCTCCGACGATACAAAGGCTGCTTTTGGACGTCATCAAGGATTCGACAAACACCAGTCGCCAAGCATTGCATAATCACCGAGGAGTGCGCTCGACCACTCCGCCAGAGCCCTTACCGAACTTCGCCGCGGGAACGTAAAGCTATAAGTGAACAAGTCGACGAAATGCTGCGCGACGACATCATCCAGCCGTCGAAAAGCCCGTGGGCATCTCCTGTAGTCTTGGTGAAGAAAAAGGATGGAACCCTACGTTTCAGCGTCGATTATCGTCGTCTGAACAACATCACGAAGAAGGACGTATACCCCCTCCCACGGATAGACGACGCATTGGATCGGCTCTTCAACGCTAAATATTTCTCGTCGATGCACCTGAAGTCTGGCAATTGGCAAATAGAAGTCGACGAAAGAGATCGCGAAAAGACCGCCTTCATCACCCCAGACGGCCTCTACGAGTTCAAGGTTATGCCATTTGGACTGTGCTCGGCGCCTGCACGTTCCAACGCGTGATGAACACTCTTTTAGCATGATTGAAGTGGCATACCTGTCTCGTTTACTTGGATGACGTCGTTGTCCTCGCCGGAAATTTCGACGATCACCTTAGGCGGCTTGCCACAGTACTAGAGGCCATCAAGTCATCAGGGCTTACTTTGAAGCCAGAAAAGTGCCGCTTCACTTAAGATGAGCTTCTGTTCCTAGGCCACATCATCAGCAAGTCTGGAGTCCGCCCCGGCCCGCAGAAGACAGCTGCCATTGCAAAGTTCCCGTAGCCCATCGACAAGAAGGCAGTGCGTAGATTTCTTGGCATGTGCGCCTACTACAGGCGATTTGTCAAGGACTTTTCACGCATCGCTGAGCCGCTGACATAGCTAACTAAATGTGACGCCCAGTTCAAGTGGGAAACGCCGCAGGCCGATGCATTTCAAGAACTCAAACGACGCATGCAGTCGCCGCCGGTACTTGCGCACTTCGACGAGTACGCCGATACAGAAATCCATACTGACGCCAGTAGCCAAGGCCTCGGTGCCGTTCTAGTCCAGAGGAGAAACGGAGTCGAACAAGTGATAGCTTACGCTAGCTGGTCGTTGTCAAAAGTGGAAGGCAATTATTCTACAAATGAAAAGAAATGCCTCGCCATCGTTTGAGCTACAGCGAAATTTCGCCGTTACCTATATGGCAGGCCATTCAAAGTCGTCAGGGAGCATCACGCCTTGTGTTGGCTAGCTAAATTAAAGGACTCTTCAGGACGGCTCGCGCGGTGGAGCCTCAGACTACAAGAATACGACATCACAGTAACCTACAAGTCCGGACGAAAACACTCAGATGCGGATTGCCTATCACGCGCCCCCGTCGACCCGCCGCCGCAAGATGACGACGATGACGACGCCTTCCTTAGAACAATAAGCGCGGAAGACTTCGCTGAGCAGCAACGAGCGGACCCGGAGCTAAAAGGCCTCGTCGATTATTTGGACGGGCATACCGACGGTGTCCCTAGGGCATTTAAGCGTAGATTGTCTTCGTTCAGGCTTCAAAACAACCTACTCGTGAAGAAGAACTTCTCACTTGTCCGTGCTAACTACCTTCTTGTTGTTCCGTCGGCGCTGCGTCCAGAAGTATTGCACGTCCTAGATGACGATCCGACAGCTGGGCACCTCGGTTTCTCCCGGACGCTATCGAGGATATCAGAAAGGTACTATTGGCCGCGTCTGACCGCCGACATCGCCCGTTACGTCAAGACATGCCGAGATTGTCAGCGACGCAAGACACCACCGACAAGGCCAGCAGGATTACTACAGCCAATCAAGCCTCCTTGTCGACCTTCTCAGCAGATCGGGATGGACTTGTTCGGACCGTTTCTGACGTCAACATCCGGAAATAAGTGGATCGTCGTGGCGACGGACTATCCCACCCGCTTCGCCGAAACTAAAGCTCTACCGAAAGGCAGCGGGGCGGAAGTGGCGAAATTTCTTGTCGAGAACATCCTGCTGCGACATGGTGCTCCAGAAGTCATCACCGACACTGGAACGGCTTTTACAGCAGAGCTCACGCAAGCAATTCTGCAATTCAGCCAGACAAGTCACAGGAGGACAACTGCCTACCATACGCAGATGAATGGTCTCACAGAGCGTCTGAACAAGACCCTCGCCGACATGCTAGCAATGTACGTCGACGTCGAGCACAAGACGTGGGATGCGGTCCTGCCGTACGTAACATTCGCTTACAACACGGCGCTGCAAGAAACAACACAGATCACACCATTTAAGCTGGTTTACGGCAGGAACCCGACGACGACGCTCGACGCCATGCTGCCGCACGTCACTGACGAGGAAAATCTTGACGTCGCTACCTATCTCCAGCGCGCCGAAGATGCCCGATAGCTCGCCCGCCTGCGAATCAAGAACCAGCAGAGGACCGACAGCCGGCACTACAACCTCCGACGACGCTTCGTCGAGTACCAGCCCGGCGACCGTGTACGCCGACGAGGACTGAGCGAGAAGCTTTTGTGTCGCTATTTCTGACCGTACAAGATCATCCGACGTATTGGCGCACTGGACTATGAGTTCGTGCCAGACGGCATTTCGCTATCACAGCGGCGCCGCTCACGACCTGAAATAGGCCACGTTGAGCTACTCAAGCCGTACTACCAGCGTTAATGAAGTTCGGGGCTTCGCGTAACTGACCTATGTACTTTGTTTCTTTTTGTTGTTTTGTTACTTATGTTTAATAAGTGTCCTTTTGTGTTTCGCTCTCTTATATTTGTTGCATCGGGACGATGCTTTTTAAGAGGGGGGTATTGACACGTGTACTTATCTTTATCGGGCAACCACATTTCGCCGCCTAACAAATGTTATCGCACAGCGCGGGACGCGCCTGCATTTATCCGAAGTTTCTGGAAAGTTATCGATGCTGCTATCCGCTGTCTGTTGTCGCCAAACCTTATGTTATCTGATTTCATCACCTGACGCGAATGGTGTAGAACTTTGTGGAAGGCACGCGGGTCCGTACGATTAGTCTGGAACATTCGACGATTGCTCTATAAAAGCCGACATGCTTGACCCGCTGATCAGATTTCCGACGATCGCCGACCGTGTTCGCCGCTATCGTTGAGCTATAAGTGTAGCCTGTTTTTGTGGGCACAGGTTCGCCCAATAAAAGCTAGTTTTGTATTCCACTGTATGGCTGCTTTCTTCACTGTCACTACCACGTGACAATATTGTAGTAATGTGGAGTTTCATCTTCATAAGAGCACAAAAAGAAAAAAAAAGTATTGCAGATAGTAGCTCAGCGCAAAGTACATTGGAAGATCTGAAACTAGCAATTATTTTTAATTTGCGGGTTGGTCTTCTCTGCTGGTAGATCGCTGTCCGATCACTTCAACAAATTTTGTTTGTGTGCAACTGCAGCAAAAACAAAGATACTATCATTTCATTGCCAGGACCTTTATGCCCTCCAGACACGCAAGGACACCAGATAATTGGCACTATCAGTTTATAAACTGATATTGTTTTGCTAATTTCAGTGTAACGTAGTGTCTACGAACGGAGTATTTTCTTATTATAAGTCCAGTGTTAGCAGTGAGAAGCACTTCGGTATACCATCCCCGTGAGGGCATACTAGCCACTGTAGCGCTTTACTCTAGGACAAGTGCTAAAAACTTGGTGTGCCTTGTCCTTTCCGCGGGTCGTCCATCCATTCTGTTATGGTGGCCATCAACGTTGTGTCCGTCAGGCCTCCTCCTCATTTCAGCTTCACCATCGAGAGAGTGGAAAGAGAAAGGAAGCTTTCTTCACAATCAGCCCCAGCGGGGTTCCACCACTCGTAACTGCTGCAATTTGCATTCAGTGGCTGGCCATTCTAACTACATCCTTAGTTTCACAATGGCTAGAGCCCGCAGAAAAAGTAGAGCTTTGGTCGCTATCACTACCAAGAATCCATGTCAACGCAGATGTAAGTACGTGCAGGGGCTGGGCATGCGAACTTTGGCGCTACCACCTGCCGCCGCCACCTCAGATTTTCTATGCATACCTGCTTCTTGTTTTCATCGCAGACGCATGCAAGACAAACGCGGATAAGTAATTGGATTGGATTGGCAAAATGTTTATTAAGCCTGCAGTAAAGCGCGAAGGAGCGCTTCGGATGTGGCCTACGTCGTCATCGTGGCGGGTGCTGTGCGAGGGTCCCGGCTCGCCGTTGCCGGCTCGCCAGGCACCTGCCTAGCCAGCGCCTCGATGACCTGTTGGGCGGCCTGGAGTCGTTTTTCTTGGTCGTCGCTCCGCGTTGCCTCCTTAAGCTGCGGCGATATACGTCCTGAGTTAGCTTCCCCTATTGCAAAACCCAGTGCCACTGGGACCCCGTGCGCCGGATTATGGACCCAGTGCCGCGCGCTGGATGCTGGGTCGCTGGACAGGCGCGGCGTACTGAGAGGCGCTGAGTACGGGTGCGAAAATGAGCTCTAGCGCGTTAAATACGCGGCGCCTGGCAACCATATATATATATATATACATATATATATATATATATATATATATATATATATATATATATATATTTAATACAGAAAGCAACAAAAAGCGTTTCAGTGCAATAAAAAAAGAAAACTGCTCGAACCGGGATTCGATCGTCCGACCTCCAGACCCCAAGCTCGGCACTTCACCGCTACGCCATGCCAGCAGACGAAACAAGCGGATAATTTGCTATGCCAAAATCGAGAAGCAGTTTTAGTTCCGCAGAGGTACGTCGCGCACAGACAGGGTAAATGCGCTATCGTCCAGCAACTAAAACTCGCGCCTGTACTGCAAAGAAAAATTTCCTGTCCGTATTCAGTAGCATGGTCGGAAGTGCCACAACAACGATTTTCACTTGCGATTGGTATTTTAACTTCGAGAAAATTCCTAAATGAACCGCCAACCCGGGACGCTGTATGGGCTGTTACTGCAAATTTTGAAGGCCGTTTCTTGTTCATCACAAGATAGATATGCAACGTTTTCTTAGCTCAGTGATGCCTTTCAGTCAACACGTCTGCCTAGTCATATATCAAAGAAGCGCAGGCTAGTGTTCTGTGTTTATGACGCGTCACATCAACGGTCATCGCTTCTTGTGCTGGCACTGTACACATGAAAAAATTGTTTATTTAAGAACACCGATGGAAAAGCTGAAATATAGTGTGATTTATCCTTGTTAGACTTCTTGATTCCTGAGGCTAGATGTGCCGATAGCGTGAAGACAACTCGGCGGATACACTAGGCTTAAGCTTCGGAGGGGACCGATCTCGGCACGCGTAGCTGGCGAAAGCTAAAACGTGTGTGTTTGAGCCTCATAACTTTTTTTCAGTACAATAGGGAAAGTTGAAGCGCACGCATTACCTCAGCTTTGTTATTGGTGCGATAATATCAGTCAGCGATAGGCTTAAGTTCGAACTCGGAGTTCGTTCGCGTGCGTCTGGACAAATTCTGCATGCCATGTCCACTCCACAACACTGCGACAACGGCGACAACTCCCAGTCATACGTTATGTGCGAACTACTAAAAAACGCGGCGTCCTCTACGTTTGCGTGGTTTCGTTCAAGAATTTAGCTACACGCCCAGTTAAAAGGGAAAACGAAAAAAATGAGAGGGATCTTCAGTGTCAAAGGTCCTTGAATAAACAGGGCAGCTCACGCACCTTTATTTCAAGCTGCCACACGAAATAGAGTTTTATGACCCCAAGATATAGCATTATTTAGGACAAGAGAATAGTATCAAGCGATGAAATTGTATAAAGTATTTAATATTCAGCAGCGCTCGTCCCTGCGTAAACCAGCGCAGTTTCCAGTGCGAACCAGCGAACTGCAGCGGGAACCAGCGCGTGTACAGCGCAAACCAGTGCGCCCCAGCGTCATGGCAGTGGAACCAGCGTCTCTTCCAGTGTGACCCAGCTCTTATGCAGCGTTCTCACTGGTGTGCCAGTGAGTCCCAGCGAGCGCCAGCGTACCCAGTGCGACCCAGTGCCAAAAAACGCGCTGGTTTCACACTGGAAGACGCTGGTATTTGCAACAGGGTCGCTTGGATGTTTGGAGCAATCCCATAGCAAGCGCTCGAATGTGGCCGTCTCCCTGCAGCATGCTCTGCTCTTGTCATGGGGGTGCGATTCTGGGTACATCTTATGCAATAGCGCCGGGCTTGGAAGCGTTCTCGTTTGTAGTTGCCTGAATAGCACGGCCTGCGACCTGCTCAGCTGCAGGCCAGCGGAAAGCCTTGGTCAGTTCGTAATAGCTGGTCATCCGGTCTTTGGCGCTGAACTACAGCGGGCATCCGTTGCCTTGGGCGCGGTCGGTTAGTCCTCGCGCTCGGGCGTGTGCCGTTTCCTTGCGATTGGCAGGCTTCTCCAACGCTTGTACTGCGTGCGCCGGGAACCACTTGATTCGAATCCTCTTGTCGCGGTCTGCCTGTCGGAGCAGGACGCGTGGCGCCGTTGGGGCAATTCTTCCTTTGGCGTAGTTCCTCACCGCCTGTCTGGAGTCGCTGAGGATCGTGTGACATTCTCGGTCTACGATGGCCAGGGCGATGGCTATTTCTTATGCTTCCTCCACTTGCTTGCTCGATGTGCTGGCGGTCGCCCGCACGTTGCCTCCGGAGTCAACCACCGCGATCGCGAAGCCGTTGCGGCCGGCATATTCGGCTGCATCCACGTGTCTGGCGGCGGTGTCTTCCGCGTGCAGGTCCGTCAGTGTCTTGGCTCTAGCGCGCCTTCTGCCTTCGTTGAATTCCGGGTGCATGTTCCTCGGCAAGGGGTCAATCCGCACGTTCTGTCGTACGGGGTCAGGGACGGGGCATTTCGATCCCTGCTGTTTGTGATAACCGATGCCTAGACTGCACAGGGAGACTGCCAGCCTTTGTTGATGACAGTCCAACTGAGCAGCTCTTTGGGCTTCTGCGATCTCGCCGAGCGTGTTCTGTATGCCCAGCTGGAGGAGACGCTTCGTGTTGGTAGTTTCGGGTAGACCGAGTAGTGTCTTGTAAGCTCTCCGGATAAAGATGTCTAGCTTGTTCTTTTCGCTTTTCACCCACTTGTGGAAGGCTGCCACGTACCATATGTGGCAGATTACGAAGGAGTGTATAAGTCTGATGAAGTTTTTCTCCTTCATGACTCCCTTCTTGGTGGTAACGTGCTTGAGCAGTCTGGTGGCGTTGGCCGCCTTACCCATGATGCGGGTGATGGTGTGTTCGTTCCTGCCGAGCGCTTCAATCGTCATGCCCAGGACTCGGATCTTTGTGAGCGTCGGTATTGTGTTACCATCCCTAGTGCGGATCTTGATCTTTCCTTGTTTTCTTTGCTTCTTGATTCAGTGCGTTTTGATCGGTTGATAAAGCAGGAGCTCCGACTTAGTTGGGGAGCAACGCAGTCCCATACCTTCCAGGCTTTCTTAGGTCGTGTCGACGGCCGTCTGTGGTGTAGATTTTATGCGGGCATCACAGCCCCCTTCCACCCACAGCGTAATGTCGTCCGCGTATACCGTGTGCTTCAGTCCTTCAAGATGGCATAGTCTTTCGGCAACTAGGGCCGCTATTTTGTAGCGATGCCTTACGCTATGCTATTCTTATCATCCACCACACACGGCCGCCTGATCGCGTTGATAATGTGGGCAGACCGTCGCTCTGACCAGTGGCCAAGCGCGAAAACCTGAAAAAGCATAGAATCGAAAAAGGCATCGCTACAAAATACCTGCCCTGAATCATAACAGGGTAAATAGCATGGGTGAGATGACCGAGCCTTGGGGAGTGCCCTGGCTCCCTAATGTCTTCTGGTCCGTCTTCAGGTCGCCGGCTCTGAGCTCCGCCGTTCAGCCGGTGAGGAAGTCTGAAATATTTTTACGTCCTCTCGCCTAGGTTTAGATCGGACACCTGCGCGAGGATGGTAGGGTGCGTCACTTTGTCGAAGGCGTTTTCTAGGTCGAGCCCGAGGACGGCTTTGGTGTCCTTGGTTTCACCGTCGATGACCCGATGTTTGACAAGTAAAAAATATCAGAACCCTCCCACTCTGTGAAGAAAGATGGCCAGCAAAGCTGTGTATGTGGGCCCCTTTATGGCGAACTGCACCTCCGCCGTATGTCGGCTCCGCATTGCACTGTCTTCGGGATCGGCCCACGTATGGGGAGTGCTTAATGCCTGCTTCAACTCCGCCGCAGGTCGGCTTGGCATGGCGTTACATTCCGGATCAGCCCACGTATGGGGAGAGCGGAACGATTGCTTCACCTCCGCTGCGGGTCAGGCCGGTATTACACTTTCTTCGGGATTTTGCTCCACACGCGGACGCGATAGTGGGAAAAGTAGCCCTTAAGAGCAACCTTTAGCTCTGGTGGGCCTATGAAAATACATGTAAAAGGAGAATTCGTTTTTCTTCACAACCACTGCATCAAATTTTACAAGGTTTGTTGCACTTAAAAAAATGAAAATCTAGTAACTGTTGGTTTAGCATTTTTGATTTAGGTCATAATTTGTTTATTCAAAATTGGCAAAAATCGCAATTTTTCAGAAAACGAAACCATCAAGTTCCCAACTCCGTCTTTCGGCAATGAAAACTATCACAATTTTGTACATTGCATCTAACAGCACATCTAAAGCGGTCAAAATTGATATATTACGCACGAATCTAAAGAAATTATAATGAGGAAATACAGCTTTTCCAGAACCCTTGTTCACAACGTAACGACTTCACGTAAGATATAAATCGGCATATTGGATTTTTCCGCTTTGAAATGTCTAAAGGATGCTGTTTACAGAACCGCGATATCAGATCTTGATGCAAAGTTATTAATTTGTAAACTTCGAGCTTCTGTATTTTGCGCGCTTTCGAATTTTTGAAATTTTTTTACCATAATTCAAGCCCTAAATAGAAGTTCCGCTTCCAATAGTCACTAGAACTTACCTTTCTCTCACGAATCCAGCAAGTTTCATCAAAATCGGCCCAGGGGTTATCTCAGAAAAGAGTTTCGGCGTTTTACATCTATTTGAATAGGGCGCGTCGGAGTTGGGCCCGAATTAAAGGCCCCGAGTTAGCCCCGTTGTAAAAAAAAGGAATAAAAGAAAAAAGAACGCCTCAGCCTTCAATATCGCCGCCTCAGATTTCGTCATCATGGCACCGTCACCATCGGCATGGCTCCGTGAGTAGCTACCAAGCTGTTCACTCTACGAACAGTTTACACACTTTGGCTTGCCCCTTCTGCCACACAAAAATAATCGTCATCTGCCTTGATGCGTTTCCTTTCTTTATCGCGGCGAGCCCAGAACTTTCCAGTAACGAATGGCACGCGCGTTATCAGCATAGAACAGTTTACACCCTTTGGAGTGCCCCTTCTGATAACGCGCGTGCCGTTCGTCACTGGAAAGTTCCGGGCTTGCAGCGATAAAGAAAGGAAACGCATCAATGCAGATGACGATTATCTTTGTGTGGCAGAAGGGGCAAGCCAAAGGGTGTAAACTGTTCTTAGAGTGTTCACTTTCGTTATCTTCCTTCCTTCGGCTGCAGCACATTGTCTTGATGCCAGCGACGGGCTAAATCTGCACGATCATTCCGTCATGGATCGCTTCTGCGACCAAGCAAGCTTTTGGCGGCACACGTTCACTGCCGTATTGACATGAAAACTTTAAAATGCTTGCCTTCGAGATGGAACGCGACTATGTGGCCATGGGGAACATGTTCACGGGGCCATACTATTGATGACAGCATCACAAAAGGCTAGATGTGGTCAGGTTGACTTCACAGGTTTGTAAGGAATGACTGACAGGCTAGTTGCTATATATCACATAAAGAACAGCGCTTAAAGTTAGCGCAGTTTGTATGTGGTTCCTCCTTTGTGTCCCGTCGTGAAGTGCTGTTCTTGCTGTGACTTTACAGATGTTCTTTTTCTGCGTCAGTTACACCTTCCAAGAGTGTTTACTTGGAAAATTTTTGTTCGCATGGCTCTTACAGAAGCATGTTTAGACAATATTTTTTCTCTTGACTGCAGTATCGCGAGGACGGGCTCCAAACTGCTCATTTTCTTTAGCCACGTAAGAACCATTACTTAAAATTTAATTAACGTAGCTCCGTTATTCACGCAAACAACTTCTAAACTTTCTCCGCATCTAGAGGTTACCAGTCTGAACACTCGAATGATAAAATGATGTTAATATTGTTTGTATCGTTTCATTTGTTTTGTTTCGTGCAGTTAAAAGCAGCCGGCATATTGATGGTGCTGTTGACTTCTTATAAAGTAAGTGTGAAAGCTTGGACAGGTTATCTTGGCACAAATCAACTTCATGAGCCCAACCTTGGACGTCTGTCTTTACAACCGATTCTCATACATTATACAAGAAGCACCTCGGCGCTACGGTACATCCCATAAAAGTTTGCGAGAACATTGTGCGCGCTCCCTATTAGGTTTCTGAGCGTTGGTGGCATCAGGCTCGGTTTCCTGACATCATAAGGAATAAAAACAGCTTGTCGAAGGCAAGCATTGGGCACATTTTCAGTACTGTACGTTAGAACGAAAAGTACTGAAATATTAAGGTGAGGGTTTCGTTCGATGTACTTTAGGTGTCTAATAATAAGATCTAAAGAAAAAAATACTGTCATTTTGTGACAATTAATGTTGACATGAAATATGAGCTCCGACACAGTACCCGTGGTAGTACTTGCCCCTGGACTACAGGGCTACATTGAACCACGATATGCTGGTTTGATAAATACCAGTAATTGGAAAGTGGTTCGCTCTTGAATTTCCTGTATCTCGGAGCCGCTGTGCAGTGTTGGGGGCCCTTTTTAAACCGCAAGCACTATGTTTCAGCGAATATCGAAAGCAAATGTATTTTTTTTAGGGGGGGGGGGGGGCTTTTTTAGCGTCTAACCACAGTTCCAAAGTTATCAGTTAGCTCAAGATGCGCCTGCATGTGTTTCTAATATCCAGTATGGTTCACGGATTCAATAGCGACAGTGCGTTATCTTATCAGATTTCGCGCGTGAAGCGAATACTGACGGGTAGTCACATTTGACTACCCGAGATTGCGCTGCAATGTACGAGCATTCCAATCTGACGAACCGACGCCTTGATCCGTAGATCGGAATCACAGGAAGCACTTTGCGCGCAGCCATCGTTATGTTTGAGTGTTATTTTTTTTTCCGGCGCAAGCTCATCTTATAATGAGTAACATTCGTGACTGACTCTTTTGGAAGTGTTTTGCTCTTGACATTACTACAACGTGAGAGTATAGAGGTGCTCCATCTTCATCGAGTGAATGCTGGGAAACGGACTAGGCCTTTTCTTGCGTCTGCTTTTACACATTTACTGCACCAATTAATTTTTCAAACTTACTTTTTAATTTAGGGGGCTGTAAAGCAAAGCAACCTTTTATTATAGAATATTTTAATAACACGAAAAATTTAAATGCTTATTAGTCGGCTTTCACCCCATGGTAAGGAACTTCCCAGGTAGCACACAAAATCTTCAAAACGTCGTATTAAGGGATTCAACGTCTGAAACGGATTTTTGACCAAAATCGACGCATCAAAGACGTTCCAAACAAGATAGCTTAAAAACGAGGGGTGAATACGTTTTGATAACGTTGGAAGCCAGACAGCTTAAAAACGAGGGGTGAATACGTTTTGCAAACGACTCAAAACGCCACCGCCACGCCACGGCGCGTCAGCCTCTTTAGCGGCTTCTACAATATTCAACAACCCATCAACGCGATCCAACCTTGCGCAAGGTGGCGATACTGTCGTCAAATCATGTGACCAAGGTGGCCACGTGATTCGTGATGCCGGGCAGCCGTACGCAGCCGGGCGAGCCGGGGCATAGTCGCGTCGTCATGGCGTCGTCACGTCACCGCACTCGCATTGCGCTGTGGTGTGTTTGCGGCTGTTCTGAACGTGCTGCCGCTGCCCTTTGCTATGTAAGTGTTGCAGTGTTTTGCTGTCAAGAAAACGATATTCTGTGATCAGTTTGGGTTGTGCGATATGTTTGTGTGGTTTCAATTTGGAAATCAGTAGTGTTTTCAATTGTTATGTGATCAAGGCGGCCACGCTATTCGTGAAGCCGGGCATAGTTACGTTATCGCACTCGCATGGCACTATGGTCTGTTTGCGACTGTTCTGAATGTGCTGCCGCTGCCCTTTGTCATGTAAGTGTTGCAGTGCTTTGCTGTCAAGAAAACGACATTCTGTGATTAGTTTGGGTTGTGCGATCTGTTTGAGCCGGGCATAATAACGTTATCGCACTTGCATTGCGCTGTGGTATGATAGCGGCTGTTCTGAATGTGCTGCCGCTGCCCTTTGTCATGTAAGTGTTGCAGGGTTTTGCCGTCAAGAAAACGACGTTCTGTGATTAGTTTGGGTTGTGCGATCTGTTTCTGTAGTTTAATTTGGAAATCAGTAGTATTTTCAATTGGAGGGCGCGGAGTGGAGGGCACTAATCAGCTCTTCAAGTTCATTGTCATGTTATGTGAGGCGTCTTTTCACTGACGCTGTAATTAAGGCGTTAAGGACAGTATAAGGACGAAAGTTAGAGGGACGAAATCGTGCCTGTGTGTCCCTAGCGTCGGGGTCGGCCGCTATGCGTGATCCTAACAAGAAAGCATTTTGCAGAATGCGAAGAAAGGCGGCAAAATTTCTGTCTGTGCGCACCTTGCCGATCTCCGCAATAGAGCCATCATCGTGGTATTTTAGTCTCCCGTTTAGCAAGAGTGTTGCAGACAAGGGAACTGGTTCAAACAGGCTTTTTTTTAATGATTCACTACTAGTGCGGTATCCCAAAAGGTGAGGTCAAGTGCTCACCCTATTTTCTTCCCTCCCGCTACAGCGCACTGACAGAATTTTGCGTGCACTATACCGTGCTTTTATCGTTTGCGCTTCAGGTTCTCGATTGTGTTTTCGCCCCCTTTACCCACGTGATGGGTATTTCATGGTATTACCGTGTACCACATGTGTCCATATATTGTGTCCAATATATGAAACGGCCAAATTCGATTTTATTTGACGCCTCAAATGGTAGTAATGTATTGAGTCCCTTGTAGCTTTGTGCTTGTTATCAATTTTACTATTTGGCGAATGGATACAGCATGTACGCTGCATAACTCGCTTGTGCATACTGCATACGTGAGTCGAGTATGCCCTTGGTATAAAATAACTTGTATGCTTTAGGTAGTACGATTGCTTGCAGTTTGGGACATGTGTCGGAATGCGCGCTGTGCGCCCTTCGCGCTTTACGGCGGCCTGCCGAGTTCGTGCGGGTGCCATGTGTGCGCATGGAGTTCGCGAAGCGCTCTCGCAGTTTTTTTTAATATATATATACATGTGTTCTGTTCACGCACTTCGCACAACAGGGCATGCCGCAGCTCTTTGTCTTTGTGCAACACATTTTCCAAGCGTACGTCTGTGCATTATTTGGTACCGGTTTCACACGCGGCTCTTTTAGTCGCTATCCAGTCCGTTACAAATCGAATTTCTCGGTCGTGATGGCTCCTCTGCGCAAGCTACGAGAGTGAGACAGTCGCATCGATAATTTCGATCCGGATCGGGCTTGATCGCGATCGAGAGTGGTCGTGTGACACCGGTTTTACACATGGCTCCCACATAGGGAACACTTTAAGTTCAATGCTACTGAGTGAAGAGCAAGTGCATATATATGCCAGTGGTGGTATGTGGGCAAGTCTTTCTGGTGAAGCCAATACTTGTGCATTCAAAACATTTCAATTACCAGCGTAGTGCATCAATGTGTCTACTTCGACAAAATAGAGCACCAGTGCAGATATCTGAACATACCTGTCCAGGGCAGCAAGTGTGTCTAGATTGAAACCACTACCAGCATGTGCGGCAGTTCTATTTCCAGCAGCGGGACTGCACAATAATCAGTATGCTCTCAACCTGTTTATTTATGAAGCTCTGCCTGGACTGTGTGCCAAATATTTTTGGACGTGAAAGTGGGGATGAATTGGTAAACATCAGTGGAACTGTGCCTGGACTTTGTGGCAAATGTTTTTGGATGTGAAAGTGTGAGTGAACTGGCAAAGAATTTGCTCTGGGCTACATGTGTTAAACGTTTTTATCATTCAGAGTGCTTTTTTTTATTTTAGGAGACTGGAGATGTGCGCAAAGTGTGACATGTCAGTGTGCTAATTAATGTATTTGCTGGTTTGCAAATTATTCGTTGCAACTTTATTTTTGCCAGAGAGGTACAACTTTGCCTCTTGTAAAGGGCTTTTTAGATAAAACACTTACTATTTATTATGACCATTGCTTCCTTTGTTACACAAATGCAGCTTCCAGTGCACTCCAGTTTATTTCCATGTTTATGTAAGTTCCTAATATGAGGCTTGCATATTCATTTCTCACGTTCTGGAGTGGCAAGATGCAGCATTACTGCCTCATCGTTCGCTGTACTACAGTAGTGTTCACTTGTTACACTGAATCCCCCGTTTAAGCATTCTGTACTAATTTCACTTTATTTCTTTTTTGTTGTATGGTTATTTTTTCTCGCCATTACCTTCTTTGATATATCCTAAAGGCAATATTTCCAATTTTGCATCGTTCCCATTTTTTTTTATTTCTGTCACAGGATTGCTTTATGATGGTATGCGGTGGTATTTCTTTTTGTGCTCTTTTCAGGCTTCTAGATGATTGGTAACATTGCTTGGAGGCAGTTACCATCCAATTCATACTCTTGCATTTTTCAGTCTACTTCTTCCATTCGCTCCGATGTCACTTCTGCATAACTCTAGTCCATCTAATAGCACGCGCACTTTACTATGATAAATTAGACACTTTAGTACACTCCAGGTTTTTCTATTCATTTTGCATGTGTACTTGGAATTTTGTTTATGTGCTAGTGAATGTTCACTTTCGAGTTCATTACGAATCCTTTCTGCGACTTTTGTCATTGTTGATGTACTTTTATTTCTATTTGCATTTCTCACACAGTTTGTTCGAACCTTGCATAAGCATTACATTTTAATAAAGTGTTCTAGCTTTGTCACAATGTTCTCATTTCATGCCCTCTTGGCATGAAGGGCTTGGTCTGGCCACCTGCCAAGACGTGGCCATTTGTTCTTTGCAGGATGTCATTCCCATTGTGGTTGTAAGCATCGTAGCTTACTAAAGGCGGTATTAAGGATTTATTATTCCTAACATGCTCATTTTCGTGCGACTTGGTAGACGATGCGCCGGCCATGCGGGGAACAGTGCTTGGCACTGCGCCGTGGCTCTTACAGTCAACACCGACACTTCTACTCATCTGGGGCGCGATTGGAGATCGTTGTTCGAAACGCCCGATCAGTTTCACCTCACGCGATTGGCCTACGCCGTGCCAACGGGTGCGGCTGACGACGTCTGCGCGGCATAGACCAGTCGCGTGAGGCGAAACTAAACGCGTGTTTTGAACAACGATGTCTCATCGCGCCCGTCACCCGCGAAAATTAGCTTCAGATGATCGTAAACCTTTCAAGACCGCTTCTAGACCAGCTTTTTGATAACGTCCTAAAAACGTTTAGAAATTGGTTACGAATAGTTTTGGCAAAGGGATTACTTGTGTCTTTCCCAATCCTATTTCTAGACTAGCTTTTCGAATACGTCTTGCAGACCTGTTCTAGATCGTCCCAAGAAAGTAATTAAGCCGGACATTAGCAGAGATATCCGACGTTTTCCCGCCGAAGTTCTCTCATTCGTGTCTTCTTTAACCCGTTTTTATCGTCTTGGATAAACGCTACGAAAACGTTACGTATCTCTTTTGTGCTACCTGGGTTCAATAAAGATATACTTATGATAATTAAAAGCCTATCCGTTTGACAACGTTTCATCTGAGTTCCCCTTTGCAAGGTGATACAGACTTGCAGGTGGTTCGTATCAAGGACCCTCAACATATGTCCAACCGCCAAACAAAGGGTTATTCCAAATGTTTAATTTCAGGAAGGCTTGTTACCCTCCTGTCTTCCATTCCGGTTCGCAAACACGCATAAGACGAAAGTGCTGCGTGAAGAGCGTCGTTAGTCCAAGCCAACGAGCTACCGTAACTCACCTCGCCTATATCGCTGTTATTTAGGCTTAGATAAGAAATATATATATATATATATATATATATATATATATATATATATATATATATATATATATATATATATATATAGACGCATCACGAATCCAAAAAGAGCTGCCCGCGATCGGCCCAGCCAGGATTCTTCGATCTCGTACTTCGTCGTAGCGGCTAATAGTAGCTCACGAAGCAGAGCACTGAGTGTGGATATGGGAAAGAAGCGGGGAACAAAGAGGAAAAGCTGGGGCCCGGGTGGCAGGCGAAGTCGCAGCTTAGAGGCGAGAGAATATAAGCAAGAGTTGGAGAACCAGTTGAATTCCAGTGTAGATGTGTGATGTGCCGAGTAAATGATTGGACTCACCGCGCAGCATCCGTCCTTTGCGGCAGTATAAGCTCCCCCCGTTCTTGGTAACAAACCTTTACTGAAAACCAATCTTCGCAATTACTTATTCATCAGCCACGCCTTGGCACGTATTCCTTCGTGGCAGGGTCTGTGGATTACAACTACGCTGTCCCGACACGTTTCGACCATAACGTGACGCTTGCGGTTACGGATGCCATACTCGTGACTCTTATTATACTACTACTATACTGCGCGAGTACTATAAACATGCGTTTACTGCACAAGTTAGTGAACAGACATTTTAGAACCGCGTTTTTTGCCATACATACGCTCAACGCAAGCACTATTGCAGCATGTTACGATGCGCGTCCCTTCAAGACAGAGACGCGAACGCAAACATAAGAACGCATTAGAAGACAGGGTCTTGGGCCTCGTGCCAAACATATCCAAGCCAACAATATGTTAACAATCATGCCGTCGTTTCTATGCAATGGGATTGTGTATTTAAACTTCTGGAGTGACAGTTCGATCCGCCACCTACGGGAGCGCGTGAAACCACCGGGGGCCACATTGTTAGAGGAAAAGGAGCGCGGCCACAGTACGTGGCAGCGATATACGCGCGACGCAACCTGTGCTTGCGGTTCTGCAATGAAAAAATAAAATGAAACCCTTTTAGGAAGTATATCAGTCCGCCACTGTGTGTCGCTCTTGTCAGAAATAAGATGTCATGGTGGTGGGTGCCTTGTGTTCTATGTACAATATGTTGCGAGAACTGAAAAACACTCGTTTCCTGTTGTCTTCACTTAGTAACCTGCCGCGTGCATCGGCACTGTGATGCCCTTTCATCGATACGTGGTGCCGGCCCGTATTGACAAAACGACATGACTTCGAAATATAGTATCATTATGCCATTTCTTAAAAAAATCCCTATTTGTGTAAATGAGCGTTGTTGGTTTAAACCTAGAAAACAAGAAAAAAGTTTTCAACGGTTGGTCTCATTTCTGTCCGGCATTTCAGTTCTAGCTGAAAAGAGTCGGTGAAAGCAAACTTACAATAAAGCTAAGGCGACCCACAATCTGCACGCAGCCACAAGCCTACATGCGCTCCAATGAGAGTAACCTGCCAAAATTAAGGTCATGTGTCAGCTGGCCGCTCAAGCAATCCTTACTTTTTTTTCGTTTCTGCATCCGTTCTGCCTGCGTCTGCGGCAAAACGTGAAGTGGGAAGGCAGATAAACAGAAATTGGTGGAGGCAGGTGGTAGCGTAATGGTTAGCGTGCCCATCTCCCAAATGCAAGATGTTGCATTTGGGAGATGGGCTCGAATCCCGGTGGTTTGTTTGTGATGACAGCTTTCTATGTTCTCGGGTGACTGCGAAGCTCAGAATGAGGCGGCAGCCGGACGACAACGGTCGCCGTCAGGGTAACAGAATAAGCGGGCGTGCAAGGTCACACCTAAACCGAAAGTACATTCAGAGGAAATACAGTATGCTCATGTCGACAAAAAACTAATGAGTAATGACCGGTGCTGTAGAGCGAGGCTGTAGACCGATAATGTCACCATAGACAGGACCACGGTCCATTCCCGGTGCTCAGCGGAAATATACATCGACAGCGTGTAAACTAGCGCGCAACTGATACTTCATTAAGGTCGTTGCGTGTTTGTGTTGTGTCTAGCAGGAGCGCGTAGTGTAAGAGATGACACTGAAGAGAAGGCGTAGAGAGAAGTCCGCGAAAAGTAATTAATGATATCCATATTGGACGTCGACGCCATGTTGAATAAAGCCTGCGACTTCAATTGCTCAGCCGCCAGAAAGGCTTTAGTAGTAGGATACCACTGGGCGTATTTGGCAACCACAACGATAAACACACACTTTGCGGAAGTAAACAGAGGAAAGGGACGTAGTGAGTTGGCCGCCCTTTTCGAGCTCTTGCATAGTTTAAAAATGAATGTGGCGAAGTATGACGCACAAAATAGTATATGTCAACCCAAACGAATCAGCGTGGTCGTAATTGCACGACACGCCATGTGGCCTGCCACCAGGACATCATGAAGTTGCAGCGATGAGAGTGTTCATTGGGTACTTGAGAATAAAAACGAGCACATCAGAGACGTCCGAGGGACATTTCTAGGGTTCAAGAGCACATCGCCCCCCCCCCCAAAAAAAAATCACGAATATAACCTTACGAATCGGGACATCATAAGATCGAGCACTACGGCGCTTGTTGATCTTGTTTAGGATGACGTCAGCATTTCATTCAGCGTTTATTTCTGAGAAAATGAGTTGAAGTTACGTTTATTTGTATCACAATGGCAGGCGTAGTCAGGCAAACATTGAAAGCATTTCATTAGAGAGTGCCTGTCTACTCTTTGGAGATTACGTAAGACAATGACAACAAACCCAGAAAGCTTTGCTTACATCGATTCGCACATACATGGGACCCGCATAATTTTTTGCTGTCAATTTAAATGCTTAAGAATGGCGCTCATTAACGCAATATTTCCATTCCTTGTGAGCAAAAGCGGCTGTCGGATCCACAGTAGAATTGATTTAAATGGCTTTAATCCCATGGACATTATATCGTTGCCAACTTCCGTGGGATTGGAGTCGTCAAAGTGGAATACAGTTGACAGGGAAATCAGGAGGTTGATGACCGGTAAAAAGGCGGAAGCTTGCACAAGACCTCAGGGATATAAAATGACTTTTTGAACAGCTTGGTTAGGGGGCCACGCAATGGTTTCGACGTCCATTAAAAATCCTTTAAAATATGAACAGAGGCCGACAAAAATGCGGGCATTTTAGGAAAGGTGAAACCGCTGGAAATTTTAGGACAGCATTGGCCTAAATACAAAAGCTGACTTAAAAATAAGAAACCATAACGTTGACAGGGTGGCCAAATTCTGGCACCAATAAATCGGCTGTTGAAGCAGTTCAGCTGAAACGCAATGGTGCGAAATAAGGCGAGAATGTCGACAAGTGTTGAACAAAGGTAAAGTAGGTCCTGTGGCCGACGCCATCACTCGCCAGCTGTCAAGCGACTGCACGTATTAGCGAGATGCCTGGTCGTCAGTAGTTACAGTATGATTCGGGTCTGAAATATTGGACGCGGACTCCATCACATTGAATAAAGTGTATTCTACGGTGTCATCCTTGGACAGATGGTACCCATTCTCGCGCAATGAGGATGGGAACAAATTGTCTCACGTGCCGGCTGTCACCTTCCTCCTACTGCCAACATTCGTCCCCCTCCGTAGTTGCTTAGCTTTTATTGGGTTCGACTGCTAATCAAGAGGTCTCGGGAACGAATCCCAACCCCGGCAGCCGTATTTCAATGGATGTGAAATGCGAAAACCCGCGTACTTAGGGTTAAGCGCACGCTAAAAATCCCAAGTGGTCTAAATTATTCCCGAATCCGCCACTACGGCGTGCCTCATAATGACATCGTGGTTTTGACAAGTAAAACCTCATAATGTGTTATGTAACATTCGTTAAGGATGTTCTGGGCAGTCGCACAACTCTTGAATACAATTAAGTGTCAGGAGTTGCGCGTGAGGTCCTTGAATATGTCATGATCATCATCATCATCATCAGCCTGGTTACGCCCACTGCAGGGCAAAGGCCTCTTCCATACTTCTCCAACAACCCCGGTCATCTAATTGGGGCCATGTTGTCCCTGCAAACTTCTTAATCTCATCCGCCCACCTAACTTTCTGCCGCCCCCTGCTACGCTTCCCTTCCCTTGGAATCCAGTCCGTGTATAATCGCTGTGTCTTACCAGTACTCACCTACGGAGCAGAAACTTGTAGGCTTACGAAACGGATTCTACTTAAATTGAGGACGACGCAACGAGCTATTGAAAGAAGAATGATGGGTGTAACGTTAAGGGATAAGAAAAGAACAGATTGGGTGAGGGAAAAAACGCGAGTTAATGACATCTTAGTTGAAATCAAGAAAAAGAAATTGGGGGGCATGGGCAGGACATGTAATGAGGAGGGAAGGTAACCGATGGTCATTAAGGTTGAATATGTGGATAGCCTTTATGGCGTTCGATAGCTGCTAGTCTACATTGCGGCTATATAATAAAGGTGGGACGGCAACATGGTAGAGAATGTGGAGAAAATACAAATCTGACGTATATTACTGCAGAATAATTTTAAATAGTTTTCTTGCTTCACGCACGCGGATAACCGCCATAGGAGACTACTTTGGAAACTAACTGCAAGTACTGTATATGTCGTACCCAAGGGTGTACCTGGCCTGGTGGCCATGTAAATGGTGACGTAATATTGCGAGCAGCTTCGGCCATAGCATGCTAACGGACGACGACACAGATTGAAGTGACTAGCGCAAGAGTGGACAGGGGACACTAAAGACGCTACAAGGACAAGCGCCCAATTGGAAGTTTGCGCTTATCCTTGTCGCCTCTTTAGTGTCCCGTGTCCACTCTTGCGCTAGACACTTTAGCATGGTATACCAACTAGCCCGGTCTCACACCCTGCGACGACACAGGGACAGTTTGCTCAACTCTTGTGTCGTCACTTTTGGGTCAAATTGAAAAACCAACATATCCATGTATATGTCTTAATACTTAAGCACATCTAGATTTGCAGCTGCGGCGGTAGCCCATCAGTGCGCATTGCAAAGTCGCTAGTGAAATAATTGTGTGCACCTTAACGAATTCGATAAGGGAAAATCAAAATCCGTCCACGACGGCGTCTATAGTAGGCGCTGTGCGATGTTCGGACGTTAACAATGTGTGCCGACTGAAGAAAGGCTGCCCCGAAGTGCGTCTGACGATTAGGCTACTTTCTTTGCTGCGTAGAATGAAAAAAAGAAAAAGAAAAGGAAAAGAAGAGAGAAAAAAAAACAAATGCATCAAAAGCCCAGAATCAACAATTGCTCGTCGCGAGTAAACGCTGGATGACGAGTAATTTCCAGGCGACGAGCGAATACGCTTGATCAAGTATACTGATAACGCCGGCGGGACAAGCACTGTGGCGAAGTTCAATGCGCAGGGATAGCTGTTACTTTTTTTATTTTTGTTTGGTTGACATCATCATGCGTCACCGCGGGAAGTTTGAAAAGTTTAAGGTGAGTACGCGACGTGGTGGCACTCACGCGAACTAAACCCTTGTGTCCAGAAAAGCGGGATACGTGCCTATTCGTAGATTCTTACTGCTATGAAGCTTTTTCTCTTACATATGCTTCGAGGTTCTAAATAATCTGTTTACGCGGTTTTCGGTTTGCGAGCAGTCATAGAGAAAAGTATAAGCCCCATGCAAGTGATCTTCCGCGTGACAGCGACCCGATGTAGATGGCTGTAGCGTTCGCTGGTTCCGTACAAGTCGTAGCCCATGCGAGCAGCGACATTGAGCGGCGACTCCCCGGTGTTGCCGGTATTAGGGCAGCAAATACACGTCGAAAGTGGCGTGACGCGTGCTTTGTTAATTTACGTTGCTGTGCTTTACTGTAAGGAGCAGCGTAAAAAAAATTCTTGAAAGTCTTGCAGTAGGTTCTTAACCTTGCACGTATCAAAATAATCGTCTTCTCGTTCCGTGCGACAATCGGTAGTACTTGACTGATGTAGATCCAGTTCCAGCTCCGCGCTATTGTCTAGTCGCTCATAGCCCTTCGCGGAAACGTGCGACGAATTCTAGATTTCCAGAATCAAGTGATCGAGCGACAAGAACGAGGGATCTCGTCACGCGACGGCCCGTTTCGTCGCTCGTCACCGCCGTGCACAATATCACTCTACTACGGTTTGGGCTAAAAGTAAGCAATCACGGCGTCGGGCCATTCGCTCAAATAATACGATCCACCCAAGTATCAGTCAACAAAGAACGCCGTTGCCTTATTTGCTCAACTATTTATGCGTTGTGGGCAGGAGAGGGAACACGTTCAAGATAGCTTTCGAGGGCATGTTTGATTCCATCGTTAGTAGGCATTTGCAGTAATGCCGAGTTGAACATGATGCGCTTGTCTTTATAAAACACGATACATCCTCTTTTCTGTACAAACACCAAAGTGAAAATATCCAACGGCATTGCGACAGGTTACGAACATTGCTTAAAATTACTGCCATATTGGAGGCGCTGTGGCGGTCTTCTTTGCCGTGTTGATCTCCTGAAAAGCGGACTTGTCTCATTTGATATCACCGGTGCACCTCCGTTTGACGACGTATGTTGGCTTACAATGCCGTCGTTTTTGCTTTCGTCGCCCGTTGAATCTTCGGTGGATGAGGATGACTCCATGCTGAATGGTTCGGCTGCCGCAAGAAGGTGATGCCGATTCCGACGCAGCATTTTGCCGTCTTCTGTCTCTACTAGGTAGGACCTTGGTTGCTCCGCTCGCATCGCTGTGGCTTTGGTATCCCATCGGTCTCCGCGCACTCGCACGACTTGTGCTTTTCTCAAAGGAGCCAGGGAGCGTCTCGGCTGTTCCGTCTGTCGATGCGACCGCACAGACGTGCTGGGTACTTGAGTCTGGCTACCCCGAAGGGCTTGATGATTCCTCCCCCATAGGAGCGTAGCACTGAATTACTTTCTCTTATTTGTGCCGCGGGCTGTAGTGCGCGAGTACATACCATGCGGCAGAAGGTTGGCTTGTGCACCGGTGTCCATTTTCAAGTTGATGTGCTTGCTGCCGACTAGTGCTTCTACTACCCAGTCACGAAGCTCAGAACGACAGACAGCTGAGTTAGTTGGTAAGGATTCATTATGCAAAAAAAGAAGTGAGGCGTGCAGGCAGGACACAGGAGTAGAGAAGTGGACAAGACGAACGCCGGCTATCAACTGAAAGGAGCACTGAGGCGAAAAAAGAAAGAATACACAAAACTCACCTGCGCATGCTCAGGAATGGTAACACCACGTGTCAGTCGGGTACACGTGCCGGTCTACGTGAGAGATAACTGTTAAGACACTTAATCTCTTCCTTATGTAAAGTAATCGAAGGTTGACTCACGCACGCACTTCCACCATTATATTAATGCCATGCCTCTACAATAAGACGCGTATGTTCATTCTTATGCCTGTACAATATCGCGCATTCATCTAACTCTGGCGTGCAGTTACAATCTCGGCAATGTAGCGAAAGATTAGAAGGCGATCCACCGGTTAACGACCTTTTATGTTCCATTAGCCTCTGATTGATACACCGTCCCGTTTGCCCTACGTAGAGCTCGCCACATCTAAGGGGAATATTATACACCACACCCATACGACAGTCAGTAAAACTGTTGTTCTTACTGTGCTTCACTGGACAAATATCTGTTCATTTTTTGCCTTTTACCCGCTCCTTTTTATTCCATATGACAGCGCATGTCTTACCTAGCTTATTGGGAGCAGTGAAAGCAACATTAACATCATATCTAGCATCATATCATCATATCATCATCATAGCCTGTGCGACACTGAATGAATATATGGAATAGCCACTACTCTTTTTTTGCTATTACTGCTTTCCGTAATTACGTCCGTCCCTCTCGAAACCGACTTCTTTAGGCGCTCAGCCACAGTGGCCACCGCTACACTAGGATAACCTGCTTCTAATAGGCGCCGGACCTGCGCATTAAAACTGGCGCTCATTTTGTTCATGCAGGATCTGATGAGAGAAGACTTAAGGCGCGACATGGCAATTCCGTTTTTTACTAATTTGTGGAGTACTGCCAACAAACATGATTTTGTTCGAAGATCAAGGAAATGTCAAGAAACTGAATTACACGTCGCTGAGGAAATTCCTTGGTAAACTTTAAACCTCCCCCATAAAGTTTAAATTGCTCACTTACTGATGTAGCAACGGAATCGAATTCTTCCCCATTGCAGAAAATCAGGTAATCACCAACGTAACGAAATATCTTGATAACGCTATCACCTAAGGCTTTCTCTAAGCAGTTGTCAACCTTAGTCAGGTAAATGTTGCTAAGAATAGGGGCAACCTTTGAGCCAATAGAAATGCCTGATTTCAGCAGAAAAACGCAATCTCTCCACCCAATCAGCGTCGACTTCAAGTACATTGAAAGAATTTCTCGAAAAGCTCCCGTGGAAACACCGCATCTCTCAATAAAAGCCGATTCTTGCAATTGTTCTTTAATGCACTCATTTACAGAGTTTAGTAACCCAATAATACAGGTCTTCGATATCCATACTAAAAGCTGTACGATCACGAGGATTTTCCTCTCTCAAATACTGAACTAGTGCCTGAGAATTACGTAAGCAAAAGGGGTCTGAAAAAACTAGTGAAGCTAAGCAGTTCTGTAGGTAACTAGTGACACAGACTTGCCACGTCCCGTTCTCTGACATTATAGCACGAAAAGGAATTTCTTGTTTATGGGTCTTGGCCGAGAAAAACAGTTCTAAGGTGAAGGATTTAGCTTTCTTGACATTACAGACAAGCCTATCAAGAGAAGGTCTTGACAAGAGGTCAACCGCACGTTGCTTAACAACCGAAGGCTTGAGGTTTACTGGCTGTAAATTCTTTCCTATGGCTGAAATCGCTTTTTCTGAAAACATGTCATCTGGCATAATTACGAAATAACCTTCCTTGTCAGATATTACAGGTCTAAGTTTATACTCCACAAGGTAATCAACTAACGGTCGGACAGGGTCAGGCGTCTTAAAATGAGAATTTGATTGTTTAATGCTAGCAATGCAATCCGAAATACAGCGTGAGCGTTCTTCTTCCGGGAAGAACCTGGTTATGCAGCGCGGTATGCTTAAAACGTCAATGGGTTTTATGTTAGGCTTAAAACAGTGCTTAGGGTTCTTCTATCGTTATCACTTACGATGGCGTCTCCAAGAACCAGTACGTTATTTGACGGTTAATTATTAGAAAGGTGTTTCCTCTTACTTTGTTGAAGCTGCGGAAGTTGCATCCTCCATAGGAAGTCTGCGTGTTGCAGGGCTAACTTATTCCAAGTGACGTAGGGACGGTTCCAATGGCGACCGTCTCCCAGGGCCGCGCAACGGACCCTTAGACACTCCTGGTAGAACCTAACTTGGCGTCATGATTCAGCGGAAAGAATAGCTCCAATCCTCCTGGCATGGCCAGTTGATGGTTGAAGGAAGTAGCACATCATTTGAACTTCCAACGGGACGACACGATTACGACTAAACCACGACACGGTTCTAGCGCGGAACATACATATCGCAATTAAGGAAGCTAACAAAGCAGGATTGTGCAGATAAGTAGGGGAACGTGGAAAAGGGCTCAGAGTACTAGAAATGAAGCCTAGAACGACAGAAAGCTGAGCTAGTTGGTAAGGATTCATTATGCAAAAAAGAAGTGAGGCGTGCAGACAGGACACAAGAGTAGAGAAGTGGAGAACACGAACGCCGACTATCAGCTCAACTCAACGACTATCAGCTGATAGTCGGCGTTCGTGTTGTCCACTTGGCGCAGTTCGCGTGAAGAAAGTTGATTTTGTACATCTGACAACTCGGCGGATTTGCACACCTGCTCAGCTTTCGCCAGTGTCAATTCTTCGTCCCTTAGCAGCTTCTGGCGCACTTTGTCGTCGCTCGTTCCAAATACAATTTCGTCACGGATCATTGAATTTTCCATTAAACCGAAGTTGCATGATTTCGCCAGGTGCCTCAGGTCCCTTGCGAATGGTTCAAAGGGCTCACCTTCTGCTTGGACTCGTCGTTGAAATACGCACGGCTTATGTATTTCATTCACCTGCGCTGCGCAGTACTCATCGAATTTCTTGATAACGGTCGCATAGTCCATTCTTTCTGCGTCTTCAGTTAAAGTGAAGTTGTAGATTTCCCACACATCTTCGCCACCCAAACTGAGCAGTAGGGCAGTCTTCGTGCTATGATCCCGAGGCTTGTCTCTTGACACCGAAGCTGCTAGTTAAAGCTCGAATTATTGCTTAAACAGCTTCCATTGTTTGGCAATGGAAGCTCAAGCGTAGCGGTTCAGAAGGCTTTAAGAACTCCATCACGGGTAGCCACGCACTTCTGACACCATGTTTCGTGCCGTTCGCGCAAATAATACGATTGATCCAAGTGTCAGTCAACAAAGAACGCCGTTGCTTTATTTGCTCACTATTTATGTGTTGTGGGCCGGAGAGGGAACACGTTTAAGATAGCTTTCGAGGGCATGTTTGATACGATCGTTAGTGGGCATGCGCAGTAATGCCGAGTTTAACATGATGCGCTTGTCTTTATAAAACACGATACAGGTGCTAGTACAGCTTACGTTTTATGGCAAGGTGTGTTGACATAACTTAGACGTAACTAAACATGCCAATGGAAAGTTGCTTTAACTAAGTGATGGAAAAAATGAATTGTTACGTAAACAAACATTTCATTGCAATATATTGTTGCTGCGCGTCTGTTAAAATTTTGCTGTCACGAAGGGATCCCTATCATCACGATATTCATCAGTGACTTCGACCTTGTGCTCTGTTCCTACCCTGCCGTGGGACAAATGTTGTTTTCGTGACTCTTTTTATGGCGCTCTTTGCATGTGTTCAGAATGTGGCTTACTTAAAGTGCCACTGCTGTAAGTTAATGCAGAAACTTATTTTGTAGTGGCGAGGCCGTGACCCACAACAGTGTCCACGTCAGGGGGAGCTATGGCTGCAGCAGCATGGTGTGTAATCGGATGGTCTTGTCAGGTATGACTGAAGTGTATGTGTTTGCAAAAAATGGATCCGGGTATCATTCGTCGATAAGTTTATGGAAATTACTCAGCACTGCTTACTAGATAGGCTACATAATTGTTCAACTTTATTCAACTTGCTGCTTATTTGTGTTTGTAGATGCAACGTACTCATTACTTTGTTCATTATAAACTAGACAACATGTCCTAATCTTTATTTTTTCTTGCATCAATCGCTTGGGTGCAAGTTACATTTAGACACAGTATATTGTACACAGTACACAGTATATTGTATATTGTACACAGTACACAGTATATTGTTCACTTGGTATTTTGTTTTATTGGTTTGAAAGTTTCCTATGTTGTAGATTTTATATCCATATTTTTTGCCGTTTGTACTGCACGCTTGTGTAGTTTCTGCAAATTTAAAGATTCAAAGTGTTATGGGTCCAGTATGTCACAGAGGTAAGCATACAACGTGCTTACCATTGTTTTAACATTGATATTTACAATTATTGTGACAATTATTTGCACGAACAAGACTAATGGAAAAAGGTGGGACAAGACAGAGCGTCAGTCTTCAACTTACAAGCATCATTTGGAAAAACATGCAAAGACGCCGCCGTATGCTCAGATAAGCGCGCAGACAGATATATAAGTGAATGTGCCACGTAGGAGACAACCACATGCACAAAGAAGCCGCTATTGCCCACAACCAGCCATTACAAAGTATTCACCAGGTTCTCCTCAAGGTACAACACAAACTTTATCAGTGAGTTCCAGTGATAGAGCTCTTACACATTCATCAGCAGCGTTTGAAATACAAAGCGCCTCAAATATTTCCCTATCTAACTGCCTGCCGAACTGACTGTGCAATTGCATATTATGAAAAAACGTGGAGCATTTACGAGTGCATCTTTGGCAGTAGTCAGCCAAGTGGCCAGCGCCTGCGAAAGCATTTACAGTGTCCTTATGTTCCCTAAGCCGGTCATCCAGGCGCCTGTATAGCACTTTCCACAGGTCACATGCACTGGCCAGTCTGTCCCACGTACAGGGTCGTCCATTCTTAATACGAACACGGTGCAGAGCAAAAGCGCACCGCTGAGCGCCAGCGCACACGGTACGGTCGTGCGACGAAGCTAAGCGGCGGAGGCGCACGACTAGTGATGCACGCCAGATTTAGATTGTTGATCTATTTTGTTCACCTAAGGCAACCGATTGATCAACAAGATTACTCAGACATACCATTTTAAAAAATGGGACATGTGTCAGCCAGCGCTCATTATGATTGCATTACAAGGAGGAATACTCTCTAAATGACATGGAATAGCAATCGCTCCGTGCTTATTTATTCTAATTTTACGCAAGTACTGTTTATCATAATTTTGTACATTTGTATTGCAAAATTACACGAAGGTATTTCGCCCTCGTGAGCAGCAGCCCTTGAGATAGTTACTCGGGCTAGCTTCCCACGCTAAGCGTGCCGCGCTCGCACCTGTTTAACCTTTTCCTAGACTCCGAGCTATACAATATCCGCGCAGCCTTGAGCGATCGGAACGCACGTTTTCTGCGCTTGGCCGGCAGAGAAGGGGGGCTTTTTCCGGCCACAAAGGTATTTCGCCCTCGTGAGCAGCAGTCCTTAAGATAGTTACTCGGACTAGCTTCCCACGCTAAGCGTGCCGCGCTCGCCTAGCACGTGACCAAGTTTTTACTAGTCTCTAAAGCCGCTCGAGTTCGCTCTTATCCACGGGCGGCCATTTTTCCAAGAAAGTATGCCATCCACCATCCCGGACAACATCAGTCTCTTTCCACGTAAGTATGAGGCTCGGGACAGGAGCTATGGCGCTTCAAAGTAAACAGGGGCCTGACGGACCAACCGACTGAGCTATCTTTCCGGGCAACATCCAAGGGTCACGAATTCAAATCACCTCTTCTCTTGCTCTTTCTTTTTTTGCTACTTCTTTTTTTCTTTAGTCTTCCTCCTTTTTAATAGGTCTTTTCTTTTAGTTTATCACTTTTAGTTTATCACAGTTTATCCCTTTCCAAAAAGAATCTCCTCTATTATGTATGGCCACACATCTGCAGGTCATAAATACCAGGTTCTCTAGTTGAGTGCCATCCGTGAGGTATAACCGAGTTCAGATTGGTCCAATTTGACTATTCAAATAAGGCACCACTGTAGGTTAAATGAGGCGTACAACTCCTGCGGGGGCGGTAGAGTATCCGCCTCGCGTGCAAGAGTACCATGGTTCGAATTCCGGTGCCGCGCAATTCCCCACCGGAAAAAAAAATGAAAAAAACCCGGGTGTTGAGAAAATTGCACAAACAGGCCTGGAGTGCGGCCTGATCCCAGTGACCAGAACCGGTAACGCACTCTCTCACCAGAGCAGGATTGGCCACCCTGGTGCAGTATTGGCCACAACCTCCTATATGAATACAACAATCAAACCCCGGCCCTCAGTCCCCAGCAGCCGGGAAGCAACTGACCACGGCAGCGGTCAGATCTGTGACGCAACAGAGGGTGCTAAGAATCCCTGGCTCCGGACAGGCCGCCATTGGAATCTGAACCCGGAAACGTTTCACGTTAGAACGTTATCTAGTGAGGCGAGTATAGCAGCGTTATTGGAGGAATTAGAGGGTAGTAAATGGGATATAATAGGGCTCAGTGAGGTTAAGCGGACAAAAGAAGCATATATAGTGCTAAAAAGCGGGCACGTACTGTGCTACCGGGGCTTAGCGGAGAGACGAGAACTAGAAGTCAGATTCCTCATTAATAAGGATATAGCTGGTAACACACAGGAATTCTATAGCATTAACGAGAGGGTGGCAGGTCTTGTTGCGAAACTTAATAAGAGTGTACTGAAGAAGAATGAGCAGTAGGCGCTGCTTAGAGAAAGACGACGACGACGAGTGCTTGGAAGGCTTGTGCCTGTGTCGCCGAAGCTCTGTGTCCTCTCACTGCGGTGCTCTGCTATCTGAGCGTTTTAGCAATCGAACTATAACGCCTCTTGACATTTGGTGGAGGTGCTGGGCCCTTCCCAAACCTGGAACTCCGCAGCCGGAAGCTCCCTACCGTTTCTGTCATGCCTCAGGACGCCGCGCAGCCCGATCCTCCCCTGGCATCGCCTGTCATCTGCTCCGGTGCTCTACGCCAACGAGATCCTCCGGTACAAATTGCAGGTAGTACAGGTCTACGCCCCTACATCCAATCATGATGACCAGGAAGTCGAAAGCTTTTATGAAGACGTGGAATCGGCGATGGGTAAAGTCAAAACAAAATACACTATACTGATGGCCGACTTCAATTCCAGCATGTTCCTATAGGTGGGCAGCGCAACCCGGACGAAGGACGAGAGGAAGTACACAACACGAGCGCAGACTAACAACTGGTTTATTATTTCAAGCAACGGACTATAATATAGAGAAAATGTAAACACGTGTAAAATGACGTTTACAAGGGTGTTAGCTTATCTTGCCATTCAAAAAATCAGCTTCTTTATGCTGTAGAGTGATAGAAGGCTGGCTGACGCATGCGCCTGAGTACACATGCATGAAGTAGGCCTCTACAATCTCGCGGTTAATTTGATGCATATTTTTATACAGTATTTCCGTTTGTTCAAACATGGGTTTGCATGAGCAAACTCTACAATGCGCGGCCAGATACGAACCTGTTTCATTCCTGATCGCACCTTGGTGCTCCCTGAGGCGGATGTTAAGGCAGCGTCCCGTCTGCCCAAAGTACATTTTGCCGCAAGAAAGTAGGATGACGTAAAGCACTCCTCCGAGCATGCCACAAGCTGCCCCGAGTGTTGTGACGCGGCATGTTGCTTTGGACGCCTGTTTAGCTCCATTGACAAGATTGAAAATCTTGTTTAAGGAATTCTTTGCTGAAAAGATTACTTGAACACCATATTTCATTGCTGTCTTTTTTAACCCATGCCGCATCTGATGTACATAAGGGATGACTGCGTACTTTTTAACTTTTTCGATCTGTCTTTGGGGTGCATCCCCTTTCTTTATTTTCTTCACTAGCCCTTCACGTATTGACACAATAATGGATTTAGGAAAACCGGCCTTCTCTAGACGATTGAGTTGTTGCGAAAAGCTCAGATTGGTGAGGTGGTGGCATGACTTTCTAAGTGCGGAACCCAAACCCGTCATAGCAATTCCTCTTCACAAGTTTTGAGTGTGCCGAGGCGTAGTTTAGAATTGGTTTGCTAGTCCTGGGGTTATAATGCCAACAAATATGTTGCGCTGTTAATCTTAACTGCAAATCCAAAAATTGAATTTCATTATTACTGGGTAGTTCATGAGTAAATCTGAGACCCATTCCTTCTTTATCAAAAGCGGCGAGAATATCTCCAATAATTTTGGAACTGTTTTGGGAGCGGATAACTACCAGGTAGTCGTCAACGAACCTGAAGCACTTGATCAAAGTTCCTGCCAAGACGCTCTCGAGTGCCCGGTCAACAGTGCCGAGAAAGATCTCCCTAAGAATGGGTGTGACCTGAGAGCCGATGCAGACCCCCCGCTTCTAATTCATTATTTGATCATTCCAGATAACGAAAGTGGAATTTAAATAGAAAACCAAGAGTTAGAGAAAAGACTCAACCGGGACGCCACTATCATTTCCAAACTTTCACTCGTCGTTTTCCATAATGCAATCTTTGATTGTCTTGATCAGTTGATTTCTAGGAAGGGAATAGTATAAATCTGTGACGTCGATGCTGAACGCTGTGCATGCTGGATACACCTCTTCTCGTAAAAACCTAATGACATCTTCCGAGTTTTTTACTTTGAATGGTTCTTCTACCTGGAGCCCTGTTAGGTTCTTCTGAAGATAGCCAGAAACTACGTGTTGCCATGTGTTTCTTTCAGGCACAATTGTTCGTACAGGTTGGTCGGGTTTATGCGTTTTTATCGTAAAGAACACCTCAAGGTTCAACCCCTGACTTTTGTTCACTGCACCTGATAGACGCTCAAGGTTCAATTCTAGCAAAAATTTCTTTGCTTGATCTTTGACTTTCTTAGGTTGAACGTGCACCTTCTTGAAGTTCTTTGTTAAAGCGGCTGAGGCTTTCTCAGAAAACTGCCCCTCCGTTAGGAGGACGAAATACCCTTCTTTATCAGCGGTCAGTACTTTCACTTCGTTTTCCCTTAAACATTGCACAAGGGGTTGAATTTTCCGCGCTCTGCCATTCTGGTTTCCTTGATGTCTGACTAACACGTCAACGCATTCAGAAATGCACCTGAATTTTTCATCTTCTTCCACATGTTTAGACACTGATCTAACGGTGGCTATCTTATTGACAGAGTCTAGGCACGGCTCTAGGCAGAACTTTGGGCCTAATTCAAGAATGTTCATGTGCTTATCTGGAACGGCGATATCGGTTAGGTTCAGCACTTTGGTCGTGGGCTACGGTTTCTTCTCCCTGGGGGGTAGGTTGCGCCGGACGTTGTTCCAGAGGAATTCCAGCGAAGACTGGCTCGACCTAGACCACTCGTAGTATCGACGGCACTCTCGTTGTCTTCCTTTCATAAAAACACACACGGACTTGAGGCAGTCTCTCAGCAACTTGGCCTGGCTCATCCATTCGGACCGCAAGATTTTGCAAATCCTTCTGGTGTGGCCAACCGAGGGGCGGAAAATTCCGCATAGAGCCATAACTTCTCTGGACACGTACCGTGGCGAAGATGCCAAGACGCCACCCTTGCACGACACTCACACACAACTATTGTTGCGGCCAAGTAGGCCGGGTCATGAAGGACTTGGTTAAAGATAGGAAAAGTAGCCCTTGAAGAAGAAATAAACTGAATTAAGACGGCAAGCTGGGCGAGTTGGTGATTGAACATGTTGCTATGGGTGGGCAGCGCAACCCGGACGAAGGACGAGAGGAAGTACACAACACGAGCGCATTGTAGAGTTTGCTCATGCAAACCCATGTTTGAACAAACGGAAATACTGTATAAAAATATGCACCAAATTAACCGCGAGATTGTAGAGGCCTACTTCATGCATATGAACTCAGGCGCATGCGTCAGCCAGCCTTCTATCACTCTACAGGATAAAGAAGCTGATTTTTTGAATGGCAAGATAGGCTAACACCCTTGTAAACGTCATTTTATAGGCGTTTACATTTTCTGTATATTATAGTCCGTTGCTTGAAATAATAAACCAGTTGTTAGTCTGCGCTCGTGTTGTGTACTTCCTCTCGTCCTTTGTCCGGGTTGCGCTGCCCACCCATAGGAACATGTTCAATCACCAACTCGCCCAGCTTGCCGTCTTAATTCAATTCCAGGGTAGGCAAGAAGCAGGCTGGAGACAAGTCAGTGGGTGAATATGGCATAGGCTCTAGGAATAGCAGGGGAGAGTTATTAGTAGAGTTTGCAGAACAGAATAATATGCGGATAATGAATAGCTTTTTCCGCAAGCGGGTTAGCTGAAAGTGGACGTGGAGGAGCCCGAATGCTGAGACTAGAAATGAAATCGACTTCATGCTCTGCGCTAACCCTGGCATCATACAAGATGTAGACGTGCTCCGCAAGGTGCGCTGAAGTGACCATAGAATGGTAAGAACTCGAATTAGCTTAGACTTGAGGAGGGAACGGAAGAAATTGGTAGATAAGAAGCCAATCTATGAGTTAGCGGTAAGAGGGAAATTAGAGGAATTCCGGATCAAGCTACAGAACAGGTATTCCACTTTAACTCAGGAAGAGGACCTTAGTGTTGAAGTAATGAACGACAATCTTATGGGCATCATTAAGGAGTGCGCAATAGATATCGGTGGTAACTCCGTTAGACAGGAGACCAGTAAGCTATCGCAGGAGACGAAAGATCTGATCAAGAAACGCAAATGTATGAAAGCTTCTAACCCTAGAGCTAGAATAGAACTGGCAGAACTTTCTAAGTTAATCAACAAGCGTAACGCAGCTGACATAAGGAAATATAATATGCACAGAATTGAACATGCTCTCAGGAGCGGAGGAAGCCTAAAAGCAGTGAAGAAGAAACTAGGATTAGGCAAGAATCAGATGTATGCGTTAAGAGAAAGCCGGCAATATCGTTAATAATATGGATGAGATAGTTCAAGTGGCTGAGGAGTTCTACAGAGATTTATACAGTACTAGTAACATCCACAACGATAATGTGAGAAAGAATATTCTAGAGGAACTTCAAATCCCACAAGTAACACCGGAAAAAGTAAAGCACGCCTTGGGGGATATGCAAAAGGGGAAGACAGCTGGGGAGGATCAGGTAACAGCATATTTGTAGAAGGATGGTGGGAACATTGTCCTAGGAAGACAGGCCACCCTACCGGAATCTTGGAAGAACGCTAACATAATCCTAATCTATCAGAAAGGCGACAACAAAGACTCGAAAAATTCAGCTGATCAGCTTACTGTCCGTTGCCTACAAAGTATTTGCTAAGGTAATCACAAATTGAATCAGGAAAACCTTAGACTTCTGTCAACCAAAGGACCAGGCAGGATTCCGTAAAAGCTACTCAACACTAGACCATATTCACACTATCAATCAGGTCATAGAGAAATGTGCGGAATATAACCAACCCTTGTATATAGGTTTCATTGCTTACGAGAGAGCGTTTGATTCTGTCGAAACCTCAACTGTCATGAAGGCATTACGGAATGAGGATGTAGACGAGCCGTATGTAAAAATACTGAAAGATACCTATACCGGCTCCACAGCCACCGTAGTCCTCCTTAAAGAAATCAAGAAAATCCGAATAAAGAAAGGCGTCAGACAAGGAGGTACGATCTCTCCAATGCGATTCACAGCATGTTACAGGAGGTATTCAGAAACCTGGAGGGGGAAGAATTGGGGATAAAAGTTGATGGAGAATACCTTAGCAACTTGCGGTTCGCTGATGATATTGCCTTGCTTATTAACTCAGGAGACCAACTGCAATGCATGCTCACTGACCTGAAGAGGCAAAGCAGAAGGGTGGGTCTGAAAATTAGTCTGCGGAAAACTAAAGTAATGTTTAACAGTCTCGGAAGTGAACAGCAGTTTACGATAGGTAGCGAGGCACTGGAAGTGGTTAGGGAATACATCTACTTAGCGCAGGTAGTGACCACGGATCCGGATCATGCGACTGAAATAACAGGAAGAATAGGAATGGGCTGGGGTGCGTTTGGCAGGCATTCTCAAATCACGAACAGCAGGTTGCCACTATCCCTCCAGAGAAAAGTGTATAACAGCTGTGTCTTACCAGTATTCACGTGTGGGGCAGAAACCTGGAGGCTTACGAAAAGTGTGCTGCTGAAATTGAGGACGACGCAAGGAGCAATGGAAAGAAGAATGATGTGTTTAACGTTAAGGGATAAGAAAAGAGCAGATTGGGTGACGGAAGAAACGCGGGTAAAGAACATCTTAGTTGTAATTAAGAAAAAGAAATGTGCATGGGCCTGACATGTAATGTGGAGGGAAGATAACCGATGGTCATTAAAGGGTACGGACTGGATTCCAAGGGAAAGGAAGCGTAGCAGGGGCGGCAGAAAGTTAGGTGGCGGATGACATTAAGACGTTTGCAGTGAAAGGGGGTTTATTGCAGCTCGTACGCGGGATCGCAAGTAGCTCTTGATCGCGAGTCCTAACCGTTCGCATCAGCAGCCCGAGCTCGGGTCTCGCGCCGCAGCGGTGGCAGCCTGCACAGCGCCAGCTGAATATCACCCACTACAATCGCCCCCGCGGCGAAGAGGAGCCATCCTCGCGACCTAAGGCGATGACACGATAAGGGGGTCGTGGTACGGCTTTAGGCGGCTGACGTGAACCGTCTCGCGGCCACGGCAGCGTTTGTCCGAAGATGGCGTCACCGGTTCGACCACATAATTCACAGGCGATGTACACGCGACGACCCGGTACGGGCCTTGATATTTCGGAGCAAGCTTTGGAATAAGGCCTGGAGCTTGGAAGGGCAGCCGAAGCCAGACGTGAGAGTCCACGGCGAAGGACTGTGTGGGCTGCTCGTTATCGTGGCGATCTTTGTGAATTCCTAGGGTAGCCGACGTGAACGAGGGAGCCAGTTAGCGGCACTCTTCAGCATGGCGAACAACTTCGGATAGAGGGGTGGATTCGGAGGCATCCCGATGATATGGTAGCACGGTGTCGAGGGCAGTGGATGGTTCACGTCCATAAAGAAACAAAAACGGGGAGAAGCCAGTGGTAGCCTGAACGGCGGTATTATACGCATACGTCACAAAAGGGAGGACATCATCCCAATTGGAATGATCAGACGCAACGTACATGGGGAGCATGTCACCAAGAGTGCGGTTGAACCGTTCCGTTAGACCGTTAGTCTGTGGGTGATACGCCGTAGTGGTGCAGTGAATAGTGCGGCAAGCGGCGAGTTGCTCATTAATAACTTCGGACAAGAAGACACGGCCTCGGTCGTTGAGCAGTTCTCGCGGTGCGCCATGCCGTAACATGAATGCGGCGACGTCGCGAACAGCAGCCGAAGCAAGTGCAGCAGTTTCGGCATATCTTGTGAGGTGGTCTACTGCGACAATTATCCAACGATTTCCTTTAGCAGTGCATGGAAGAGGCATATAAAGGTCAACGCCCATCCGATCAAAAGGACGTGCAGGACACGGTAAAGGTTGCTGAGGACCTGTCGTATGAGGAGATGTCTTGCGTCGCTGACAGGCTACACATGACCGAATGTATTTGCGGACATAAGAATACATGCCGCGCAAGTAGTAGCGCTGGCGGAGCCGCTCGTAGGTTTTCAGGATGCCAGCATGAGCTTGTTGTGGGTCGGCGTGGAAATACGTGCATATGTCGGAGCGCAAATGGCGAGGGATGGCTAGCAGCCATTTGCGACCGTCCGGCTGATAGTTTCGGCGGTACAAGATGGCGTCCCGTAGCACGAAATGGGTGGCTTGGCGACGAAAGGCTCGAGGGCATGTAGCCGTTGAAGAACTGTGAAGAATGTTAATGAGAGACACAATCCACGGACCTTTCCTCTGTTCAGACGGCATGTCAGTAACAGCAAGTGTAGCAAGCGGGCACTTTATGGACGAGGGTGGCGTTTCGTCGGATCGCATGGGCGATCGGGAGAATGCATCTGCATCAGAATGTTGGCGCCCGGATCGATAGATGACGCGAATGTCAAATTCTTGGAGCCGAAGAGCCCAACGTTCAAGACGGCCTGACGGGTCTTTCAGCGACGAGAGCCAGCAGAGCGCGTGGTGGTCTGTCACAACATCGAACGGGTGGCCATACAAGTAAGGGCGAAATTTGTTTAACGCCCAAACTATAGCTAAACATTCTTTTTCTGTGACAGAATAATTGGTTTCTGGCTTCGTGACGGCACGACTCGCATACGCAACCACATATTCCGAAAAGGCAGGCTTGCGTTGCGCAAGGACGGCTCCAAGACCAACGCCGCTGGCGTCCGTATGAACTTCGGTCAGTGCAGTCGGGTCATAGTGGCGTAGAGCAGGCGGTGAGGTAAGCAGACGACGCAAAGTGGTGAAGGCTTGGTCAGATGCTGGAGTCCAATCGCGAAGGTCAGCAGGGCCAGCCAGGAGCTCCGTCAGGGGAGTGGTGATGCGGGCAAAATTGCGCACAAAGCGTCGAAAATAAGAGCAAAGACCGACAAAACTTCGGAGCTATTTCAGTGTAGTCGGCCGCGGAAAATGTTTGTCAGGGTCAGGAAGGACGCCGTCTTTGGAAACGACATGACCAAGTATGGTCAGCTGGCGGGCTCCGAAGCGGCACTTTTTCAAGTTAAGTTGCAGGCCGGCGGTGGCAAGGCAAGTAAGGACTTCGCGTAGACCAGAGAGGTGAGTGGTGAAATCAGGGGAGAAAACTACCACGTCGTCTAATAACACAGGCACGTCTTCCATTTGAGGCCTCGCAGAATAGTATCCATCATCCTTTCGAATGTCGCAGGCGTATTGCAGAGGCCGAATGGCATTACTGTAAACCCATACAGGCCATCAGGCGCAATGAAAGCTCTCTTCGAGCGGTCGGATTGATCCACTGGCACTTGCCATTAGCCCGATCGCAAGTCCAAAGAAGAAAAGAATTCAGCACCATGTAGACAATCTAGGGCGTCATCTATGCGCTGTAGAGGATAGACATCTTTTCTTGTAATCTTGTTTACGCGACGATAGTCCACACAGAAACAAATCGAGCCATCTTTTTTCTTAATCAGTACTACGGGCGACGACCAAGGGCTGCAGGATGGCTTGATAACACCTTGCTCAAGCATGTCTTCAACTTGCTCGGTGATGACACGACGCTCGGTGGATGACACTCGGTACGGACGCTGGCATAATGGTTTGTGATGTCCCGTATCAATGTGGTGAGAGACGGTACTTGTGCGGCCTAATGATGCTTGGTTCCAGTCAAAATAGGCATGAAAATCATTTAAAAGAGTTATTAGCCGCTCACGTAGTGTCGGCTCGAGGTCATGGGCAATGGAGCGGCAAAAACATCCGGTGGTACTCGGTTAGATGGCACATGGGGTGTCAGTGCTATTACGTTGGCAGTATCTACCTCTTCGGCAATAGGGAAAGGCACAATAACGCCAGCGTCCACAGACTCGATGGTACCAATAGTCTCCCCACAGTGCAAAGCCAAAGTGTACGAATTTGGGTAGGAAATCAGTATTTCTGCAGCACCATGGTGAAGAGCGAAGAGGGCAAAAGGCAACAATATAGGCTGGCGGCGAATGAAGATGGCAGCGGGTGCAAACATGACCGTCGCTTCGGCAAGCGATGCGCATGAAAGAGGGACAAATACAGCACTGTGAGCAGGAAGGTCAGTATCTGAAGCTACACAGATCCTGCTAAGATCCTGAACTTGAATATCGTGAGATGGAAAATCGCACAGAACGGAGAACTGAACCTCAGCACGTGCACAGTCAATGACGGCATGATGGCGCGACAGAAAATCCCAACCCAGAATCACATCGTGGGAGCAACAAGTTAACACAAAGAAATCAATCGAATACAAAATGTCTCGAATCACCACCCTGGTAGTGCACATAGCGACTGGCTGTACTTGTTGTGCACTGGCTGTTCTAAGCAATGGTACCGAAGGCTTCATGGTCACTTTCCGTAATGCACGACCAAGCTTCTCACTAATCACGGATACAGCAGCACCTGTATCGACGAGCGCAAGAGATTTGATGCCATCAACGGACACTTCAATAACATTAGCGGGGGAAAAACGAGGACTTTGTTCTTCTGACGATGACGCAGTTCGTGCCTCAGGAACTGCGGAAATCAATTTTCCGCCTCAGTAGTACTGGCACTGGGTCTAAGACGCATGGGTGAGAGTGAGCGCCAACGAGGGGAAGGCGAGCGACGAGTGCCGTATAGCTATGACTGCGGTGCCGGTATGTCATCAGCTTCGTAGACTTCAGGTGGTGGTCTTTTAGGCATACGGAAAGGTCGTAAGTCGGAGCTGGGTGGTCGCGGGCTGCCCACGAAGGCCGGCAAGCGCCGGCGGCAGAAGCGCACTACATGGCCCGGGGTACCGCAGGCATAGCATATTGGGCGGTTGTCAGCAGTGCGCGAAGGATTTGTACCCTGCTGCTGTGCATTGAAAAAGGGATCCGCCGGCTGGCGAGGCGAAGGTAGAGGAGAGAACACCGGCGGGCGAGGCACTGAAGGCGGAGGAGAGAACCCCGGCAGACGAGGCGCGCGTGTAACGGCTTCAGCATACGTCAGAGGCGCGGCCACGGGAGCCGGCTGGCACGGAGGTGGAAGAGCTCCGGTCGCTTGCTCTTGAATTATCTGTCCGATCGCTGGAGCCAAACATTGACAAGGCTTCTCCGTGGTCGGCAAAATCGAGAGCTGTCTTGCAACCTCCTCACGCACAAATTCTTTTATTTGCGTGAGCAAAGTTGTGTGGTTCTCGCCCATAATTTATGCTGCTAACGAATCTTCCGTAGGCGGTGGGCGCCGAGCTAAGAGCTAGCTCGTCAAAACTTTGGCAGAAATTGATAACTTCGGCCACGGTACGCGGATCCTTCGCAAACAACATTTGAAAGGCGTCCTCATCAATGCCTTTCATAATGTCTTTTATCTTGTCCTGTTCTGACATTGATGGATTCACGCGCTTACACAGGTCAGTTACATCTTCGATGTAACTAGTGAAAGTTTCCCCGTGATGTTGCGCACGCCCCCGTAAGCGTTGTTCTGCGCGACGCTTGCGCACAGCGGGACGCCCGAACACTTCTGCGAAACTTGTTTTGAATGTGCTCCATGTTGCGAAATCGTGTTCGTGGTTTCGGAACCAGAGGTTCGCGACGGCCGGTTAAGTAAAACAGCACGTTGTGCAACTTTGTGACGTCATCCAACTTGTTATGCTGGCTCGCCCGTTCGTAAGATGACAACCAATCCACCACGTCATGATCATCGGTGCCGCTAAAGCTGGCAGGATCACGCTGGCACAACACACCGGCAACGATGACCGCCGGAGGCTATGGTGCATCTTCCTGGGTGGTATCGTCAGGCATGGTCGCAGCAGTCGGTAGCGTCCCGCTTCGGAGTTCCAGTTTCCGACGTCTACCCCGCAGCTCCACCAAATCATCATCATCAGTCTGATTACGCCCACTGCAGGGCAAAGCCTCTCCCATACTTCTCCAACTACCCCGGTCATATACTAATTGTGGCCATGTTGTCCCTGCAAACTTCTTAATCTCATCCGCCCACCTAACTTTCTGCCGCCCCCTGCTACGCTTCCCTTCCCTTGGAATCCAGTCCGTAACCCTTAATGACCATCGGTTATCTTCCCTCCTCGTTACATGTACAGCCCATGCCCATTTCTTTTTCTTGATTTCAACTAGGATATCATTACCTTCCGTTTGTTCCCTCACCCAATCTGCTCTTTTCTTATCCCTTAACATTACACCTATCATTCTTCTTTCCATAGCTCGTTGCGTCGTCCTCAACTTAAGTAGAACCCTTTTCGTAAGCCTCCAGGAATCTGCGCCGTACGTGAGTACTGGTAAGACACAGTTGTTATATACTTTTCTCTTGAGGGATAATGGCATCCTGCTGTTCATGATCTGAGACTGCCTGCTAAACGCACCCCAGCCCATTCTTTATTCTTCTGATTATTTCAGTCTCATGATCCGGATCCGCAGTCACTACCTGTCCTAAGTGGATGTATTCCCTTACCACTTCCAGTGCCACACTACCTATCGTAAACTGCTGTTCTCTTCCGAGACTGTTAAACATTACTTTAGTTTTCTGCAGATTAATTTTTAGACCCACCCTTCGGCTTTGCCTCTCCAGGTCAGTGAGCATGCATTGCAGTTGGTCCCCTGAGTTACTAAGCAAGGCAATATCATCAGCGAATCGCAAGTTACTATGGTATTCTCCACCAAATAAAAGGGGGTTTATTGCAGCTCGTACGCGGGATCGCAAGTAACTCTTGATCGCGAGTCCTAACCGTTCGCGTCAGCAGCACGAGCTCGGGTCTCGCGCCGCCGCGGTGGCAGTCCGCACAGCGCCACATGCATATGACCTACTACAGCCGGGACATGGCCACAATTAGTACATAACCGGGGTAGTTGGAGATGTATGGGAGAGGCCTTTGCCCTGCAGTGGGCGTAACCAGGCTGATGATGTTGATGATTATTGCAACTTGTGCCTTTTCTCTTAAAGAATGCTTGCGCAGTACAAGTGCACACACAGTATAAATGTTGAATTGATAACTTGTTTTCCTTCTGTCCCTTGTCTCACATTCAAAAAGTAAACATGAGCGTACACCAACTTGAAATGTTCTTTTGAGAGAGAACATTCATATCATTTGTCATTTCCGGTCACTATAGAACTACTGCTCTGGCTTTTTATAAAGCGTGCTAATATGTACTTCAGATCAATGCAGAAGATAGGGCTAGTTAGTGGTAGCTGAACTTGGACATCATGACAAGAGCAAAGGCACGCACAGAGAGACACAGACTCGACGGGCGCGAGACATCAACTGAAGGGCTTAATGACAAAAACAGCAATGCACATATTGCGCAGAAACCTACAAAAAGATGCACAAGGTGTAGTTGTCACTCGAGAGAATTCCACTGCCGCTTGAGATATGCTTTTTCCTTCTCACGCAAGGTAAGGGTAACAGTGATAACACATTTATCGGCTTCATTGTTAATCCACAAAGTTTCAAATATTTTCTAGCTTGCTTTGCAAAGCTGCGCATGACACGGATGCCCTGAAAGTCAGGCTCCCGTGATCTGCCAAATGTCCACCCCATGCCAACGACTTAGCAGCGGTGCGGTTCTCTCTCAGGCTTTCATTGGCGCATTGGCTGATCTAGCTCACGTAACATTTCCCGCATAAAAGTGGCATCCTGTACACCACACGAGCTCTGCGCTTCTCGAAACATGTAGTGTCCTTTGTTCTGCAGTCTGCCTTGGCAGCACTATTCACGATATTGCACATGCATACAAGCTTACCAGGCGGCAAAAAAACTAGCAGGATGCCACATTTGCCAGCTACTTTCTTGAGGTGTTGGGTCAGTTCATGAATGTATGGCACAACTACAGGTCATGCCTTTTCAGTTTCAAGCTCATTGAGGCATGTCTGGCTCCCTCAATTCATTTCTTTAATCATACTTCCTGCTAGAGAAGCCAACAATTCTGCAGAAGAGCCAGCATTGTGCAGGCGTAGTACTTGGAGCCTGGCTGCATGCAATGTGGTCGTCACAAAGCTTTTTGAGAGTAGTGTGCGTGCAGTTTTTTGCAATGTCCCTTTTCGCAATCTTGAAATGGGCTAAATTGAAGCTAAGAACTCGCTTTTCGACCATGGATGGTGTCAATAGCCCACCTGACCATCATGAAAAATGATATTGATATAAACTGAAGGCACCCCTCTTCAGGTAACTCAGACGTGAAATGGAACCTTTTGCCTCAAGAATCAAAAGCACCAAGCACTTCGTTCACAAGCTCTTCAGAATGCTCAGGCCACACATGCTTTAGGATAAGTCAGTAATCATCCACATATCTGAAGATATGCAGAATCTTAGCTCTGCCTGCTGTTTCAGGGCATGTGGAAATATTTTTGTCACAAAATAAGAACAGATCACTTAAACAGGAGCAATAGATGATCCAATACAAATCCCGTCCTTTTCAAGGATGGAGCTGTGATTATAAGTGACAGCTGTAGAGCACAGCTAAAATCTTCAAAATTCCTGAAAGCTGTCGATGTTCAAACGAGTAGTTTTGAAAGGCAACATGGCCAAGCCATTGATAATTTCATGGACAGTGCAAAAATGTTGGCTTTGCAGAATAGAATGAAAAAGATCTACTACATTAGTAGAAAAGGTGCAACATCACAGGGAAACCGAATAACGATCGTTATTCTGAAGAGTTTGTTATTCTGAAGTTTATAGTACTGAACTATTTTTACATGGAAACTATAAGAAGTCAGCAGGAGATTTCAGAAAAGGTTTTTAATGTGGCGTTCGTAGTAACGAAGTTTCACTGTGCACTGTTGACTCCGAATAGACACACTTCGGCCTCAAGAAAAGTCAGCCTCATGTTTGTTACTTGGAGGATAGTTAAAGCTCGATAATGGCTTAGTTTGAAATGTTAAACTTGTCATCAGCACAAAAAAGGGCATGTGAAAAGGCACAGATACTGCTGAGCACAAGCACTGAATTTCATACCTTTTATTTAAGCAGTAGGCCCTTTAACATTACGAGATAAGATCAGCATGCCGATCTTATCTCCTGTTTTTGCATGGGATCTTGCACCCTTGAAAAAGCTTTCACAGGACCTGGAAAGTTCTTGAAATTCCTTTAATTTCTTTCTGAGACCTGTAGAAACCTTGGTTTTTGTATTTCAAACAATTTTGTGTTCCGATAATGGCAGACGGCTCACCCATTGTGCAGCACTGAAGCTTCTATTCAGCCAGCTTCATGGGGAGGGGGATTAGGGGCTCAGAATGGAGGATGCTTCCTTCTGCGGTGCAGTGCAACTCTTAGCTTTAGTTTCACATTTTAGTGTAGGGAAAAGGTGCGAGTAAGGAGTGTAGCGAAGAAGTGACAAACAGTGGTGGCTCATCAGCGGTTGATGAAATGCCTTAACTTTGGCTATTACTGGAGCACCATATGTAAAAAACATTCTCGCAGCTTACATTCATGTTCACAACAGTTGTAGCTTATAACCCCCCCAATCCCACATATAACAAATTATTGACTCAAGTCACATTTCATTGCATTAATTTACTATTTTTTAAGACCATGCTTATTGAAGCTGCGTCCACATATAGTGAACATATTCAATAGCGCTGTACTGTTACAACAAATATTCCAAAACTTGGTCGCGATAAAAGGAGGGTGCATACAAAGTTCTGAAGTTTAAAGTTACGAAAGTAGTTGCCGCATTCCACGCTGCAGATTAGTCATGATGAAAATAAAGCTGCCGAGATGAGTGAGTGCTGCGTGCGGATTTCAGAAGCCGCAAAGGAATTCACTTATTTTCAACCATGCAAGGGCAATCATACTTTTGAGGCTTGTCTCCAGTGTACTTCAGAACAAGTCCATGTAGTGTATTATGGCGGCGGCCGTTAGAGACTGGCACGCGTAGCTCTCTAAGTCACGCGTGCTGCGCTCTTTTTCATGTGACACTGCCTGAAATCTTGGAGGCCTTGACAGCACTCGTTCTTGCATCGTTCTCTGCATGGCGCTGCGCCTTGAACCAATTGTTTCTCTTTCTGTGTCGATTAAATAACTGCAAGGTTAGGTTGTATGAAATATGACTGTTTGCTGACCTTAAAGTGGGAAAATTTTATTAGTTTAATCCTTTACAAAGAGGTTAATTTCTTGGCGAGGTTGGGTGTAATTCAATTTTTCAATAAAACTTGTTCGAGGTGCACAAAGTGAAAATTATGGCGTTGCATCAGAAATCTACGGACCTAATTAACCTATACAATATTGTTTTATACAAGTGTGTTTTAATGTTAAGAGTACTGCTCAGAAAAAATACACTTCATATCGCAGGTACAGAATGGTGTGTGATTTGTGATGCCACTCAACAAGTGGCATTATATATTGAATTCTAATTAAACTATGGCGTTTTACGTGCCAAAACCACTTTCTGATTAGGAGCCACGCCGTAGTGGAGGACTCCGGAAATTTCGACCACCTGGGGTTCTTTAACGTGCACCTAAATCTAAGTACACGGGTGTTTTCGCATTTCGCCCCCATCGAAATGCGGCCGCCGTGGTCGGGATTCGATCCCGCGACCTCGTGCTCAGCAGCCTAACACCATAGCCATTGAGCAATCACGGCGGGTGTATATATTGAAGTCTGCTTTCGACGCAAAGTGCACATTTGATGCGGCATGGCACCTCTGGACACCAGTGCAAGCAGGTGAAAGAAGCCTGACTGGATAGGCCTGCCGGACAATGTACCATGTATATGGAAAGCTTCCGGTAACACCGTATGATGTGGCTCCTGTGAAGAGTAAGTCAACAGTCACCTCATTTAAGAAACATAACTGTATATATACAAGTTGTCTGGATGAGTTAGCATTGGATGATGTATGCGCAATGAAAAGAAATGCCAAAGCAAGAATTAGGCAAGTGCCTACATGTATATCTTTTTTTCTTCCTGCTGTATATGCATTCTGTCTCGGCGCATAAATTAAATGTCACCGTAGTTATGAAAATTAGCACAAGATAATTTTGGGACATTGGTTTCTGGCGCAAATTATGCACAGAGTTTGCCCAATAATCAGTTTGAATGAAAAACAATCGGGAAAATCAGGTCACAACATGTGCCTTCAGTTGTTCATGAGCTGTTAATTTTGACAGGACCTTGGCAACCCGCCATGGTTGCTCAGTAGCTATGGTATTGGGCTTCGCAGTGGCATAGCAGACGTGTTAACATTGATATAGACGGTGTACCTGAGGCTGACAGTGAAAACCTACGCAAAAAGGTAAACGATCTTGCAAAGAAGCTTGAATTTCAACCTCTATCTGAGGAAGATGTTGCAGTTCATAGGCTCCCGGCAAAGCAAGGAAAAACGCGAGCAATTATTATCGGCCGTGCACGGCAGGAATTGAGGGATGCATGGATTGCGAAAAGGTGAGCCTTAATGGACAACCAGGGCAACATCTTCATTAACGAAAACCTAACCTCTCGCTCGAGGAAGCACCTTGCCACTGCCAGAGAATGGGCAAAGAAGGGGGGATACAAGTTCGTGTGGCACTCAAATGGAAAAGTTCTCGTGCGCAGGGCAAATGGTAAATCGGCAATTGTCGTTAAGGGTGAAAATGATCTTCGTGCTCTATTGGAATGAACGCCAATTTCTTGTTTCTATCGTTTGACTCTTTTGCAAAATGCATCATTTGGGATATATTGGCAAGGAGGATTGGTTCACGTGCTTGGCCACTCAAAAGGAAGGACTGTCTTTCATCATATGAACATTCAATCACTCTCCAGCAAGCTACCTGAATTTTTTTCTGATAAAAATAGTCAGTGCAATCTAGTCATGCTAAGCGAAACATTGTATTGCCCTGATGATGGCTTTTGCCTGCCTTGCAAAAAAGTATTTAATAAAAACAGAACCTCACGTCGTGGTGGAGGAGTATCTGTTTTGCTAGATAATTTTCTAACATTGAACTGTTAGCCGAGATTTCTTGTATGACAGAAAACTATGAAATGTGTGTCCAAACACCGGGTGTACTCTTGGCAGTATGTTACTGCCTGCCGGATTGTTTATTGGAACCTTTTTTTTTATTTTTTTAGAGTGCATGCTAAAATTTGCGTCAGAATACAAATATAAAGTGGTCTTAGGAGGAGACTTCAACATCGATATGAGTTCCGATGGTGCTAGGAAAACGTTATTTCAAACAATCTTTGTGTCAAAAGATGTATAAATGCAGTTAAAAACCTTTACGAGAACAACAAATTACGAAAACTACCCTTGACCTTTTTATAGCGAACGATAATCCCGTCTTAGTAACTGGTGGAGTCTTAAACTGTCCTCTTAGTGACCACATGTCAATAGTCATGTTTATCCACACAAGAGCAAACGAAAACGAAAAAGGTGACACGAAAAAAACATTTCAGTCAATAAACGAGTACACATTAACTGTCTTTCAATATGCCTTGAGACAAATATTATGGAAGGAGGTTTTTCAACAAAACGAGGCTGAGCCAGCATACAACATTTTCTTGAAGAAATTCTCAGCTGTTTATGCGCAACATTTCATACACGAGAAAAGAAACCGCAAAGCTTATCGGAAACCTTGGATCACCAAAGAGCTTGTAAAAAAATAAATAAAAGAGATAAACTTTATGTCAGGTTTATGAAATCTCGGAATGGCGAGGATCTAAAATGCTTCAAAATTTTTAGAAATGAATTAAGTAAAGAGCTAAGAAATACAAGGAATCGCTATTATTTACGTAGTTTTTCGTCATGCGAAGGACATGCAGAGAAGATGTGGAACAAGCTAAATGAATTAATGGGACGCAAACAAAGCACTGAACCTATAGAGAAAGTTTCTGTAAACGGATGCCTTTTAACCGGAGAACATTTAGTTAACGCATTTCATGATTACATTACAGACACTGATTCCCACTCATCACAAAGCCCCCCCCCCCCACCGATACATTTCAATTTCCTGCAACTATGGACACTATTGTTGTTCCAGCGACAACCCCTACCGAAGTTTGTTCAGTTTTTCTCAAACTGAAAATTTCATGTAACTGCGATGCTGATCGCCTCCAAATAAGACCTATCAAACACGTCATTTGCGACATTGCACCTGTCTTAGCTTATATCTGTAACTTATGCATAACATCAGGTACTTTTCCTGAAAAAAGGAAAATTGCAAAAGTAACTGTTTTGTATTAGAAAGGTGACAAGCTCGATTTAAAAATTACCGTCCGATATGTATTCTCCCACAGTTTTCTAAAGGTCTTGGAAAAATTATTCTTAAACAATTAATATCTTTCAGCAATAAAAATAAACTAATAACAGACGCTCAAAACGGTTTTCAACAAGGTAAATCAGCAGAACTAGCACTTGTAGCACTGAAAGAATGTATACTGCACAACCTCGAAAATAAGTTACTTGTAATTCGTCTATTCATAGACTTCACGAAAACGTTCGCCTGCATAAATCATGACCTCCTAATACTTAAGCTTGAAAGATATGGCATCAGGTGCTTTCCTCTTCAGTTACTGACATCTTACTTTAGAAATCTGCCGCAATATGTGTCCATAAACGCTAGCATATTATCTACACGACAAATACAAACAGGTGTCCCACAGGGAAGTATCCTTAGTCCCCCCCCCCATTTCTGTTTGACATCTACATAAACGAAATAGTTCTTATCCATCGAGAAGCAAAATTCATAAACTACGCAGATGATATGAGTGTTTTCTTTATCAAACAAGTCTTATACAGGCCTCATTGGTGCAGCGAACAATCTCTTAACTCATCTCTCAAAATGGAGCCAGTACAACTTTTTAAAACTAAACTCGAATAAAACACAAGCAGTCATCTTTAAAACAAGAGCTGCGGGTACTCCATTGACACACAACATATTTTACAACTCTGAGAAAATAGAGGTTGTTGACGCGGTAAAAGTACTTGGCGTAAACTTTACCGACACATTGCAAAAGGACGCTCACGTGGATTTTATACTCCAGAAACTGAGCCGCATAACAGGTATACTACATCGAAATCGGTAACTTTTACCAACGTCAGCTAAATTGATCGTTTATATTGAGCTGTTTGCCTCGCATGTAAAATATTGCCATCTGGTATAGCGCACAGCATCTCCTTCCAATCTCTCTAAAATACTACTGATGTAAAAAAATAAATAATACGCGCTATCACAAATGTGCCGTACAACTCATACACTGAAGGTCTTTTCACCAAGTACAATCTAACAAAAAGTCATCATCTCTACAAATAAACTCTCCTACGCACCTACTACTTTCAGGTAAAAGATAGAAGCAACTTAATAACAAATATCGCAAACTTAAAAAAGAATATCGCCACATATGAGACGCGCAGCCATGAAAAATGGCTCATACCTTTTTCGAGACAAATTACGGCCATCAGACGGTCGCAAATATCTTGCCATGGCTACTAAATTCTTATCTAGAAGCCGGCACTGACATCCATGCCTTGACACCATCGGAGCTTCCCTGTCTGGCGAAAAGTGCAATTTAAATCACCATGGTACAGTAAAGTTACGTGTATTCATAGTGAAAGAAATGTAATTACTCTCTTTATTTGATGTAATATAACTCACTGTCATTTGTTTTTCATTTCTGAAAGTATTCTTTGCCACCGGTCTGCCAATATGTAAAGGGGGCCAGGGACCGCTGAGGATGCCAATAGGCATCTTTTACTTTGCCTGCCTCCATTTGCTTGTAAGTGGGCTCAAATAAAATGAATTGAAATGAAATGTCATGGGATCAAATCCCCGCCACGGCGGCCGGATTTTGATGGGGGCGAAATGCGAAATCACCTGCGTACTTGGATTCAGGTGCACGTTACAGAACCCCAGCTGGTCGAAATTTCCAGAGTCCTCCACTGTGGCGTGCCTCTTAATCAGAAAGTGGTTTTGTCACGTAAAACCTATAATTTAATTTAATTTTTCAGGACCTTGGCAGCTTCAATTGCATTCACCTGCTGCTTATTTTCTTCATAGAAGTGAGCATTTACGCACCTCATTGTCTTTGAAAATTCTAATGTAGACTTGGCGTGTGTTATTGTAGTTTTTCACGCTGCAGCTTTCATTTAACTGTTTTTGACAAAATGCTTCTGAAGGAAATTGGGTTCCAACACAGCTTGGCGAATTGTATGGTCTGAAAAGAAGCTTTTTAAACACTGCCTTTCCAACATGCTGAATGTGGCCTCCTGATTTGCCACTTTACAATCTGTAGCGTTCACAGCCATGCAATTTCAAAACACTGTTCTGATTATCAAAATTTTTAAGATATGGCCTACAAGCACTTTCGGCTTACTTTCAGTGATCTCATTTTATTTGAGCATAAGAATGAAGAAAGAACTGCTCCACAAAGAAAGCACCTCGTACATTAGTCTCATGTATGCGGTGACCTGAATCTTGTCCTACGCAAAGCATCCTAAAATTTTCATGCCTGTCGTCGATGCCAAAAAAAAACAAGGTTCTGGGCATTATGCAGAGTTCCAGCACTTGCCGCCAGCCTGAATTAGAACGGACGACTATATAGTGTGGCAGTAACTGGCCTTTTTTCTATTGCAAAAATTTAAATATCTTATGAATGAAAGTAGTGGTAGCTCTAGCAGTAGTGTTATGAATGAAAGTATTGGTAAGTAGTGGCATTAACAATCTGCCGCGAGTTCTGTTCCCTACAAACATATATTTTTTTAGAAATCAACGAGCTGAAAAGTTTGGTCTCTATTTTAAGATGCTTGTTTAAGCTTTTTTACCGTGAAGATGTAGGTTGGCTTAGCAAAGTAGCAATACGGAGATTGAAAAGTAGAACACAAAAAATTGGTGGATCCCATGCACTGTGTAAATATATGGAAGTGAAGCTTTCTACGCTGTTTCCTTTGATAACAATTAACGGTGATGTCGGCGGCAAATGTGTAATTTCATCAACGGTTAGTGCAATACGAGGGTGGTGAGTTGATTTAAAGCATTACCTTGTGTGCACCACTGTTGTTTGTCCGCATAGTCCCCAGAACACTCGGGAAGACGTGTTTGTTTGAAGCATTGTTGCGAGTCATTGTTCATAATCTCTGAGAGCGAAATTTAACATTGTCATTGGCTCACATGGCACACTGCATCATGGCAGAAGTATTAAACTTTAATTGAACCATGGTGTTGTGTGTACTTCAAATAGTTATTATAGTTGCATCTGTATATTATATACATATTCAGGAGGCGGGAACTTTGGGCAAGTTCGTCCGGCATGTTTAAAGAGGAAAAGAAGTGCGACTTCAGGCAGGGCCTAAGATGAAGAAGTAGGAAGGACGAGGGGTAGGCTAGCAACTGAGGTTTATTACCATGAAACACATAGCTGCAAAAGGTTGCATCTGCACGCAGCGTGCCTTAACATACTGAAGAACAAGATCAAACACACGTGGCAAAAAACAACTGTCATTGGTTAAACTAAATGGGATTTCTTTATCTAGGAGAGACACCGAAGGCTCACTTACAGACGCGTCTAGGCCAAGCCTGCGCATGTGTGCCGCTTCCATAATTTTTCGCTCAAGTCTAGTCTCCCCGTGCAACAATGACCGCTTGATTGAATTTGAGGTAGCAACCTTTGCATTCCCTGGTGTATCTGGGGATATTGGCGCTGCTATTACCCTTCAAGGAACGGAAATGCTGCCACCGTCTATCATTAATACATTGGCCAGTTTGGCCAACGTAAACATTGCATGTACATGCATTCTCACTGCAAATAAAGCTGCTCTGGTTTGTACATGGGGTATGATATGTTTTTGGGTAACATTTGGTGGATGTTATTCTCTGAAAATCTTGTTGAATCGATATTTTGCTTGAAGTAGTTGCAGAAGATTTCATTCGTTCACTTATTGCTACAAATCATTGCAAAAACAATTTACTTCTCCATTTATTGCACTCTTCTTTTAGACTGCCTGAAGAAATACATAAGCGACCATCTAATGGGGCCACCAGCACCACCTCCGGAGAACTGCCTTGCTTCTGTGCAGAAGCGCCTTTGGAGCTTTTTACAGAAGCAGGTCACCAGAGCAAGCGAGTCCGTGCGAAATTAAATAAAGGATAAGTCCAGTGAATTTTTTTCCCATAAAGTGTAATGATATGCAACTTAGCTAGTGGTGCTTTACATTGATTCTTTATGGCATGCAAATAGCCACATACTTGGCCACATGTGGACCAGACTATACAATTCACAAGACTCAAGATCACATGGAGATAGCCCGTCATGACTTTCAAAGTGCAATGGCTGCGCCTTCAATTCATCCCACAACTTGCCTTTGACGTGCTGTGCCCACGATCATATCCAACATGCCGCGCAGCGCTCACCTTGCCGCGCAGCACCCACCGTGCCGCCCAGCACCCACCGTGCCACCCGTCACCCATCGTGCCACCCATCACCCATCGTGCCACCCGTCACCCACCACGCCACCCATCACCCACCATTTCACCCATCACCATAATCAACCATGATGGTGAGTGATGGATTCCACCATGCCCAGCAACGGGAAATTTTCAATAGGATTGGCACCCCCTTTTTCAAGTTCATAGCTGATGCTCTCTTTGCAAAGACAACCGTGTAAATCCCCGCCCGTGATCTCTGAATGAATCGTCGACTTTTTTTACAAAATATTTTCATGCGATTTTTATTGTCTGTTTTGAATGAACGGATAAATGCTCTCCGCAGCAAGTGACGTTCTTGACAGAGTAAAACAGCAGAGAGAGAAACAATGTTTAGAAAGGCCGGGAGGTTAAGCCCATGTAGTTCTAACTGACAGTCCTTAACGGAGGGAGGAGATATAAACAGAAAGATAAAGGAGCTGAAACGAAATAAACCATGCACACAATCTAGCGATACCGATGGTAGCGGACCCCGCAGGGCCAACTGCATCGGCAGGAGTTCGGTGTGTTGCGACACCACGTACCCGAGCACACGAGGGTTGGACCCTCCCGCGTGTAGCCGTGCGCGGCTTAGCCGTGCCTTCGGAAAGGGGATTCTGGAGTTTGACCGATGCTGGGTGTTTGGAGCGTTAAGGCCCCCCGGCGGAGGCGACACACCTCTTCGGCCTCGGCTTCACATAGACGGCACCTCCAGACTGACCCACCTGGAGGAAATCGGCAGTCGCCTTTTCCTGTCCTCCTCTCCAATCTTCGTCTTTCTCTCCCACTTCTCCATCTTTCCTGTCTTCTCTTCACTTCTTATTACTTCCATATTTCCTGGCGGCAAGGGTTAACCATTTGTAATATATCCAATCTTGGGTATATATGTTAGGTTATAGCGGCGATGCATGGCTGGCGTCTGCAGGTATTCTTCCATCCTTGTAGCGTCCCCTTGTTGGGCTCGGTGGTGGGTGGCCACCACTGCAGCCAAATTTTCGTGCTCTATATGCCAAATAACTTTCCTCCGCTACCTGATCGCTTCCTGAAGAGGGTGTGGACCGATGAAACATTCACTTTCTTCATGCAGCCAAGACAATCTTTTCCAAAGTACCACGTTGTACATAGTCAGAACGATAATAAAACAGTCAGAATGATCTCACCATTTTTTGTAGCGAAATCTCTCACTGAAGGAATTGGCCCAGGCTATAAGGTAACGAAGATGGGAAGTGGCGATCTTCTCGAACTCCCCGACAAAGTGCAGTATGACAAACTCTCGAAAGTTGTAGCATTTGGGGAAATTCCCGTCTCAGTGGGCCTACACGGATCAATGAACACAGTGCGCGGGGTCGTCTCAGAAGATGACCTCCTCGAACTGAGCGAAAGCGAACTGCATGAAGGATGGCAAGACCAGAACGCAGTCAAAATACAAAGAATAACATTGAGGCGAGATGACAAGCAAATACCTACCAAACACATAATCATTACTTTCGGAACCTGCAACGTACCCGAAACAATAGAAACCGGTTACTGTAAGCTTCGCGTAAGGCCGTATACCCCAAATCCACGTCGATGCTTCAAGTGTCAGCGCTTTGGGCATGCGTCGCTGAACTGCAGAGGACGTGCTACTTGTGCCAAGTGTAGTTCTTCTGAACACGCTTCTGACATCTGTAAATCAACAAACCACTGTGCCAACTGTGAAGGACATCACCCCGCCTACTCGCGATCGTGCCCTACTTGGAAAAAAGAGAAACAAATCATAGAACTGAAAGTAAAACTCAACGTGTCTTTTCCAGAGGCACGTAAGCGTTTCTCACTCCAAAATCAGCCCAGTCCTTCCTACACCGATGTGGCGCGCCGGGGGGCAGCGCTACATCTTCTGGCGGCCGCGCAAGTCACACGGAGTGTGACGGCGGTTACGCCATCAACCCCCCTGGTGGGAGCAGCCACGGCTCTCCCTCCCCCTACAACGAAGGGCCAGCAGACCTCCGAGCCTGCCGGTCCCAGGGCCACTGCCCGTGCAGACAGACCCGAAAAACCCCCGTGCGTTCCCGCTGAGCGGGCGTCATCCAGCGCCTCTGACGAGGCGATGGATGTAACAGAAACATCTCCGGTGTCTCAGACGCCGAAGGAACGGCGTTGCTCCCTGGAGCGCGCCAACAAAAAAATTGGCTGAAGGCTTAGCTTGGTTAAGCCTGGAAGATTGCAAAAACAATACCCTTGGCTGCGCCTTGGTTCGGCTGATGGTGTGGACATGGTTGTCCTTTGTTAAACTTATGGCTATACATCAACCGACATAGCGCAAGGCAGCGGGCCGACCACTGCGAAGAGCCGAGCTGTAGCCCCATTTATCCTCCTAGCGTGACGTCACACCAGCGAACGCCCTCTCTCGGTAGCGCCGAAGCAGTGGCGCGCAAGGCTTCGCCTCCACCATCGATGCCGCGAGCTGGGGCCCCGTCTCCCGGTCTGGCGTGACGTCACACCAGTGAGCGCCCTCTCTCGGTAGCGCCGCAGCAGCGGCGCGCAAGGCTTCGCCTCCACCATCGATGCCGCGAGCTGGGCCCCGTCTCTCGGTCTGGCGTGATGTCACACGGTCAAGTGACGCGCAGCTGTGTAAGGAGGCGCCACGACCACCGATGGGCCGAAAGTGCGAGCAGTATTGCTTTCGCAATAAAAGGAAATACCCCGCATCAACGGGCCTTCAAATGTCTCTTGAGCCATCGTAATTGATCTCTTGACACACACCAGAAATCACTTCCAATATGGACACGCAGATAATGCATTTGAATGTGAGAGGTTTAATACACAATCTTGATGATATTAAGGAACTCCTTCCCAAGTTTAACCCAAGGGTGCTGTGTGTGCAAGAAACGCACCTCAATCCTTTACATACTAACTTTCTCAAACAATATTCCATTTACTGCAAAGATCGCAGTGACGCTCTCGCCTCGTCAGACGGTGTTGCTATTATAACTGATAAGGGTATCGCCTGCCAACATTTACATCTGCAAACGTCCCTTGAGGCAGTGGCAATCAGAGCCGTGGTATTTGATAAATTAGTCAGTTAGCTCTCCGTACATCCCTCCATGCCATCAACTTTCCACAACAGAATTCCAGAGCTTTATCGCTGAACTCCCCGAACCATACATTGTAGTAGGTGATTTAAACGCACATAACACCCTCTGGGGAGATTCTCGTTGTGATACGAGAGGGCGCTTATTAGAAAAGTTCCTTTTATCCTCCAATGCATGCTTACTAAACAAGAAAGAACCCACATTCTACAGCGTGGCGAACGAAACGTTATTATCTATTGACTTAAATATAACATCAAGTACACTAGTTCCATACCTGCAGTGGGACGTGATCAAGAACCCATATGGAAGTGACCATTTCCCAATTGTCTTAAAATTCACAAAAGGCGATAAGTTTTCCCCACATCTGCCCCGTTGGAAGGTCGACTGTGCTGACTGGAAACGACACAGAGAGCCGACACATTTGACCTGGGATGACATCTGTACCCTCGCAATCGATGATAGGGTGTCATATTTGACGGCATTTATAACTGATGCTGCATCAATATGTATTCCTCAAACAAATGGATCACCCTCTAAACGACGAATTTTTTGGTGGAATGAGCAGTGTAAGGAAGCCCGCAAAAATGAAATTAAGGCTTGGAGTCGCCTTCGCGACTGCCCAACTACGGAGAACTTGATCAGCTTCAAGAAAATATATCAGAAGGTAGAAGAACGCGCCGCCGTGCCAAAAGGGAAAGCTGGCAAAAATATATATCTAGTATTAATTGATATACAGACGAAAGAAAAGCCTGGAGCAGAGTAAACAAAGTAAAAGGTCGCGAAACTCATCCTCTACCATTAGTAAACACGCAAACAGTTACTCTTGAGGACCAGGCTGACTGTCTAGGAGCACATTTCGAGCACATGGCCAGTACATCTCATTACACAGATACATTCCTAAAATTGCGGCAACAAGCAGAACAGATGACCCTGGGTGGGAAAGGCACATCCAATGAAGTATACAATCGTCGATTTGGAATGGCTGAGTTCCAAGCCTCACTGATCTGTTGCAACAAGTCCGTTCCAGGAATTGACAGAATAATGTATGAGACGATCAGACACTTATACCCTGAAACCCAAAAAACACTACTGTCACTCTTCAATTCCATGTTCTCTGCCGGCTACATTCCTTCTGTCTGAAAAGAAGCAATCGTAATCCCTATTCTCAAAGAGGGCAAGGACCCTTCCTCACCCAACAGTTATAGGCCTATAGCTTTGACTAGCTGTGTATGCAAATTATTTGAGATGATTAACCGTCGCCTCATCCCTTTCCTTGAAAGCAACAAGATACTCAATCCCTTTCAGTGCGGATTTAGGGAGGGTAGATCCACAACAGATCACCTTGTCCGCATCGAGACAAATATCCGTGATGCCTTTGTCCACAAACAGTTCTTGCTGTCAGTATTGTTTAGATATGGAAAAGGCATACGACACAACATGGCGCTTTGGAATCCTCCGTGACCTGCCTGAAATGGGAGTTCGAGGCAACTTGCTGAACGTAATTCAGAGTTACCTCTCCAATCGGACGTTCCGTGGTAGAGTTGGTAACGTTCTGTCTTGTCCATTTACGCAAGAGGCTGGTGTTCCACAAGGTGGTGTGCTGAGCTGCACTCTTTTTATTGCCAAAATGAACTCGATCCAGACTGCCATACCACATGCTGACACGTATACTTATCTTTATCTAGCGACCACGTTTCGCCGCCTAACAAATGTTATCGCACAGCGCAGGACGCGCCTGCATGTAAAAGAAGTTTCTGGAATGTTATCGATGGTTCCGTCCACTGTCTTTCACCGCAACTTGTGTAATCTGATTGCATGTATGCGCCACCCGAATAGTGTAGAACTTTGTGGAAGACACGCGGGTCCCAGCGGGTAATCTGGAACATTCGATGACTGATCTATAAAAGCCGACGCGCTTGACCCGCTGATCAGATTTTCGACGATCGCCGACCGTGTTCGCCACTATCGTTCTGCTATAAGTGTAGCCTGTTTTTGTGTGCACAGGTTCGCCCAATAAAAGTTAGTTTTGTCTTTCACAGTATTGCTACTGTGTTCGTCAACGTCACCACAACGTGACATCTGGTGGAGGTGCTTTTCGTTCATGTACCGGACGCCCCCGACAACCCGTGATCCAAGCCCGGACCGCAAAGAGTACACCAACGTCGCCAAGAACCAGCGAGGTAGCCGCAGGCTGCAAGGACTGCCCCCGGAGCACGGACTTTTGCCTGAGACGACCAAGAAGATCGCCAGCAAGTCCACCCCAATGGCAGCCCCGGCGTCCCCCATCGTGCTGCAGCAGCCCAGGGAGCCTCCGACATTCCGCGGTTCAACGTTCCAGGACCCGGAAAGCTGGCTTGAGACATACGAGAGAGGCGCTGCTTTTAACAACAGGAACAGTGACGACAAACAGCGACATGTCTTCTTCGCATTGGAAGACGCTGCCAAGATGTGGTTCGAGAACCGAGAAGCCACCTTAACTACCTGGAACTGTTCCGAAGCGGCTTCTTGCAGACATTCGCAAGCGTCGTAAGCCGAGAACGAGCCCAAGCGCTGTTAGAAACCCGGGTGCAGCTACCTAATGAAACAAGCGCGATGTTTACAGAAGAAATAAGCCGCCTATTCCACCACGCCGACCCGGAAATGTCCGAGGAGAAGAAAGTCCGTCTACTCATGCGTGGTGTAAAGGAGGAACTTTTCGCCGGAATGGTACGGAGCCCACCGAAGACCGTCGACGAGTTTCTTCACGAGGCCACTAGCATCGAGAAGACACTGGAAATGCGCAACCGGCAATTCAACCGCCGCACGAACTCGAGAAACTACGCCGGAGTTGCGTCACTGGCCACCGACTACCTGCGCGAGACTATCCAAATGGTCGTGCGGGAGGAACTACAGAAGCTGTTGCCTTTATCACAGCCTCAAGTGGCTTCAGTTGCCGACGCCGTACGTGAGGAGCTCCAGTAACAACTCGGAGTACGCCCTGAATCGCCACAGCCTCAGCCGCAAGCAATGACTTACGCCGCTGTAACCCGCCGTCACGTTCCCCCTCCGCGCCCACGACAGGGCCCAGTGACGACACAGTTCCGTCGTGCACTACCACCCGCGCCGCCAGCACGTCAAGCCGTCACCTCACGCGGCGTTCCAAGAAAGACTGGCGTTTGGCGCGCCCCCGACAACCGCCCGCTTTGCTATCACTGCGGAGAAGTCGGGCACATCTACCGCCGATGCCCATACCGGGAGATGCGACTCTGAGGGTTCGCCGTTAACGCGCCACGACCACAGATTGGCGAACGACCTCGCGATATCGCCGACTACCTGGCCGCCACTCAGTGGCGCCCTCGACGACCGTCCCGTTCGCCGTCACCCGGTCGCTACCTGTCACCGCAGTGCCGACCATACACCGGCCCAGTCCGGGGCCGCTCTGCGAGCCCATATCCGGAAAACTAAAAGCAGCAACCGATGGAGGTGCGGTTGCTGTTCGTGGAACTGACGAAGATCCTCCGCCGCTGACGAAGACGACGAAGAGACCATCTCGCCGACATAATGACACACCGCCATCCCGACGAAGTCAGGAAGCCAAGACTGCACCGACGAAAGACGACTTGACCACGCGACGTTCCAGATTCAGTTCAGCACGACGAAGCCGTGATCCGACGCCAAAACCTAACTGCAACGCAACACAAAGAACCACCGACCTCGACGTGCTTCTCGACGGCCACGCAGTTACCGCCTTAGTGGATACAGGGGCTGATTACTCCGTCATGAGTGGACACATCACCGCCCAGTTGAAGAAAGGTAACACCGCATGGGAAGGCCCTCAAATTAGGACCGCCGGAGGACATCTCATAACGCCGACTGGAATCTGCATGGCAAGAATAACCATTCATGACCGGACTTTGTTATCCTCCAACAGTGTTCACGAGACGTCATTCTCGGTATAGACATCCTGAACCAACACGCGCAGTCATCGACCTCAAGTCGAAGTCAATAACGTTGTCGGAAGATAAAGCGATACCGCTGGAGAGCCCTCGTAGTCACCACGCCTTGAGTGTACTCGAAGATCAAGTGAGCATCCCACCTCGCTCCAGCATTGTTATTTCCGTCGGCACCGAAACACCCGCTGACGTAGAAGGCGTCACGGAAGGCGACCCGTCTACTGCTAGACCGTGAAATTTGCGTCGGAAGAGGGATCGCTCGATTGCATGGAGGGAAAACTGAAGTGTTGCTGACAAACTTCAGCCAGGAGTTCAAGCACATCAACAAGGGCACGACGATCGCGTATATCGAGGAAATTCTGGAAACGAGTAATGCGTTTGTCCCCTCGGATTCGCCACATCTACACCGACGACCATGGTTCCCGAACCAGACTACGACATCACTCCAAATCTCCCTATGATTAAGCAACAGCAGCTCAGAAGTCTGCTCCGGCGATACAAAGGCTGCTTTTCGACGTCATCAAGGATTCGACAAACACCAGTCGCCAAGCATCGCATGATCACCGAGGAGTGCGCTCGACCACTCCGCCAGAGCCCTTACCGAGTTTCGCCGCGAGAACGTGAAGCTATAAGAGAACAAGTCGACGAAATGCTGCGCGACGACATCATCCAGCCGTCGAAAAGCCCGTGGGCATCTCCTGTTGTCCTGGTAAAGAAAAAGGACGGAACCCTACCTTTCTGCGTCGATTATCGTCGTCTGAACAAGATCACGAAGAAGGACGTATACCCCCTCCCACGGATAGACGACGCATTGGATCGGCTCTGCAACGCTAAATACTTCTCGTCGATGGACCTCAAGTCTGGCTATTGGGAAATAGAAGTCGACGAAAGAGATCGCGAAAAGACCGCCTTCATCACCCCAGACGGCCTCTACGAGTTCAAGGTTATGCCGTTTGGACTGTGCTCGGCTCCTGCAACGTTCCATCGCGTGATGGACACGGTTTTAGAAGGATTGAAGTGGGAGACTTGTCTTGTTTACTTGGATGACGTCGTTGTCTTCGCCGGAACTTTCGACGACCACCTTAGGCGGCTTGCAACAGTACTCGAGGCCATCAAGTCATCAGGGCTCACTCTGAAGCCAGAAAAGTGCAGCTTCGCTTAAGACGAGCTTCTTTTCCTAGGCCACGTCATCAGCAAGTCTGGAGTCCGCCCCGACCCGCAGAAGACAGCTGCCATAGCAAAGTTCCCACAGCCCATCGACAAGAATGCAGTGCGTAGATTTCTTGGCATGTTACTACTACAGGCGATTTATTGAGGACTTTTCACGCATCGCTGAGCCGCTGACACAGCTAACTAAATGTGACGTCGAGTTCAAGTGGGAAACGCCGCAGGCCGACGCATTTCAAGAACTCAAACGACGCATGCAGTCGCCGCCCGAACATGCGCACTTCGATGAGCACGCCGATACCGGAATTCACACTGACGCCAATAGCCTAGGCCTCGTTGCCGTCCTAGTCCAGAGAAAAGATGGACATGAACACGTGGTAGCTCACGGTAGCCGGTCGTTGTCAAAAACGGAAAGCAATTATTCTATAACCGAAAAGGAATGCCTCGCCATCGTTTGGGCTACAGCGAAATTTCGCCCTTACCTATATGGAAGGCCATTCAAAGTCGTCAGCGACCATCACGCCTTGCGTTGGATAGCGAATTTAAAGGATCCCTCAGGACGGCTGGCAAGGTGGAGCCTCAGACTACAAGAATACGACATCGCTGTAACATACAAGTCCGACGAAAACACTCAGATCCCGATTGCCTATCACGCGCCCCCATTGACCCGCCGCCGCAAAATGACGAGGATGACGACGCCTTCCTTGGAATACTAAGCATGGAAGACTTCGCCGAACAACAACGAGGGGACCCGGAGGTAAAAGCCCTAGTCGAGTATTTCGAAGGGCACATCGACGTTGTCCCTAGGGCATTTAAGCGTGGATTGTCTTCGTTCACGCTTCAAAACAACCTACTCGTGAAGAAGAACTTCTCATCAGTCCGCGCGAACTACCTTCTTGTTGTTCCGTCTGCGCTGCGTCCAGAAGTACTGCACGCCCTACTTCACGATCCGACCACTGGGCACCTCGGTTTCTCCCGGACGCTCTCGAGGACACAAGAAAGGTATTACTGGCAGCACCTAACCGCCGATGTCGCCCGTTACGTCAGGAATTGCCGAGACTGTCAGCGACGCAAGACACCACCGACAAGGGCAGCGGGATTACTGCAGCCGATCAAGCCTCCTTACCGACCTTTTCAGCAGATCGGGATGGACTTGTTGGGACCGTTTCCGACATCAACTTCCGGAAATAAGTGGATCGTCGTGACGACGGACTATCTCACCCGCTTCGCTTAAACTAAAGCTCTACCAAAAGGCAGCGCAGCCGATGTGGCGAAATTTTTCGTCGACAACCTCCTGCTGCGACATGGTGCTCCAGAAGCCATCATCACCGACAGAGGAACGGCTTTTACAGCAGAGCTCACGCAAGCCGTTCTGCAATACAGCCAGACGAGTCACGGGAGGGCAACTGCATACCAACCGTAGACGAATGGTCTCACGGAGCGCCTGAACAAGACCTTCGCCGACATGCTAGCAATGTTCGTCGACGTCGAGCACAAGATGTCGGATGCGGTCCCGCCGTACGTAACATTCGCTTACAACACGGCGGTGCAAGAAACAACACAGATCACGCCATTTAAGCTGGATTACGGCAGGAAACCGACGACGACGCTCGACGCCATGCTGCCGCACGTCACTGACGAGGAAAACCTTGACGTCGCTACCTATCTCCAGCGCTCCGAAGAAGCCCGACAGCTCGCCCGCCTGCGGATCAAGAGCCAGCAGAGGACCGACATCCGACACTACAACCTCCGACGACGCTTCGTCGAGTACCAGCCCGGCGACCGTGTTTGGGTATGGACCCCAATACGGCGACGAGGACTCAGTGAGAAACTACTCCGACGCTATTTCGGACCCTACAAGGTCATCCGATGTATTGGCGCTCTGGACTATGAGGTCGTGCCAGACGGCATTTCGAATTCACAGCGGCGCCGCGCACGATCTGAAGTGGTCCACGTGGTGCGCCTTAAACCCTTTTACGGACGCTGACGAACTTCCTTATTATTGTTGTTTTCGTTGCTAGGAGTGCTTTTCTTTATTACTTTCGTTTGTTTGCAGCATCGGGTCGATGCTTTTTAAGAGGGGGGTAATGACACGTGTACTTATCTTTATCTAGCGACCACATTTCGCCGCCTAACAAATTTTATCGCACAGCGCAGGACGCGCCTGCATGTAAAAGAAGTTTCTGGAATGTTATCGATGGTTCCGTCCACTGTCTTTCACCACAACTTGTGTAATCTGATTGCATGTATGCGCGACCCGAATAGTGTAGAACTTTGTGGAAGACACGCGGGTCCCAGTGGTTAATCTGGAACATTCGATGACTGATTTATAAAAGCCAACGCGCTTCACCCGCTGATCAGATTTTCGACGATCGCCGACCGTGTTCGCCGCTATCGCTGGGCTATAAGTGTAGCCTGTTATTGTGGGCACAGGTTCACCTAATAAAAGTTAGTTTTGTCTTTCACAGTATTGCTACTGTGTTCTTCAGCGTCACCACCACGTGACAATACTATGTTTTATTCTGTATATGTGGATGACGTCCAGATAGGTTTCAAATCATGTAACCTAAGTATCTGCGAGCGACAAGTACTTTGCATAAATAAGTTATCTAAGTGGGCGGACCAAAACGGTTTCAAGCTAAACCCATAAAAAAGTACATGTGTCCTGTTTTCTAACAACAGAGGCATACTGGCGGTCCCCGCAATAGATCTAAATGGAGGACGGTTATCTGTGAGCGATCAACACAAATTTCTAGGAATCCTTTTAGACAGTAAGCTGACTTTTGTACCACACCTGAAGTATCTGAAATCAAATGCATCAAGTCTGTGAACCTGCTGAAGCTCTTGTCACGTACATCTTGGGGAAGTGACAGGCGGTGCCTTTTAAAGCTGTACAAAAGTCTAATATTAACACGCGTTGACCACGGTGCAATAGTCTATAATTCTGCCGGACCTAGTGCTCTCAAAATGCTAGATCCTATTCACCACTTTGTTATCCGCCTTGCTACAGGCGCCTTTAGGACTAGCCCTGCGCAAAGCCTCTACGTCGAATCAAACGATTGGTCACTGCACTATCAAAGCACATATTTAACTTTCTCCTACGGCCTAAAAGTTAACTCAGATGTCAAACATCCTTGTCATTCTTCTATATGCGACTGGTCCAATGCTAGGCTATTTCGTAACCGCCGAGCCACTAGGCCTCCTCTGTCCCTCCTGTTGGAAGCACTCTCAGAAAAAACAGGGGTCCCTCTCTTACACAATGTCCTAATGGTTCCTACACGGCTTTCACCGCCTTGGGAGTGGCAGACTATCAAATGTGACATCTCTTTCTTAGAAATATTGAAACGAGCCCCGGAGGCACACACATATTCGCATTTTCTGGAAGTCAAGGAGAAGTACTCAGGTGATGAATTTTACACAGATGCTTCGAAGTCTCCAGCTGGTGTTGCTTACGCAGCTCTGGGACCCACACTTTCAACATCTGGACCACTAAACCCACACAGCAGTATCTTTACAGCGGAAGCATACGCCATTCTCAAGGTCATTCAACAAATACGGCTCACAAATATAGCTAAGGCTATTGTCTTCACAGAATCATTATGTGTCGTGAGAGCCCTAATTAGCTTACGAAAGCATAAGAATCCCGTTTTGAATGAGCTGTAGAGCTTGTTGTGCTCCGCATATATGGGCAACCAAGCGATAATTCTATGCTGGGTATCTGGCCATAAAGGAATAAAAGGCAACGTAGCTGCTGACGAAAACGCTAAGTCAGTGAGTTTTAGCGACACAGATGGAAACATCTCCATTCCTGCCACAGACCTAAAGCCCTTTCTGCGCCGTAAATTGAGGAACCATTGGCAAGCAGAGTGGGATACACGAACATTGAATAAGTCACACATCATAAAACCAAAAGTATGGAATTAGATAAGTGAGAAAACAGCACGGTACAAGGAAGTACTTCTTTGCCGATTAAGAATAGGACACACTTACAGTACTCACTCCTACCTCTTGACTGGCGGGGATTCTCCTACTTGTAGTAGGTGCGGCGATAACTAGACAGTGCTCCATGTTCTTATCCAGTGCCCTGCAATAGAAACAAAGAGGAAAAAGTATTTCCCTTATGCATATCGGGAAAATATACCACTTCACCCTGGATTTTTTCTTAGTGATCAACCGCTTTTTAAACTGCAAATAGTCTTCGATTTCTTAGCCGAAACCGACATTCTGAAAATAATTTGGTCAGGAAATTTTAGCACGTGATTACCAGCCCTTGTATTCGAGGGCCGTCTTGATGCTTTAGTGTATCTGTTGTTTCGTTTTCGTATGTTTTTTATCAAAACACAACTGTCATCGTCCACGTCCATAACTAATCAGTGTCATTATTTTAATAGCTATATATTTAGGTCATTTACAGGGAAAGTTTTAGGCCCTTATACAATCATGTCACACCCACCATAATAAATTCACTGTCCACGCCATTCAGAATAAATCCTTTAAATTACCATTTGTCATGGCGCTCTTTGGCCATAACTGGCCCTTGCGCCATTAAAAACCACATATCATCAGCGATGGTAGCGGACAGAGCTATCACCCTGTTATGTACACAGACCCGAGGACTTGAAGAACTTCAGTAACGCAGATATAGCCACATGCGTGAAAATTCTTTGGGAGTTGTTATGACTCACGTTCAGCACTGTTGTACCCGGCATCACTTCTCGACAAATAATGCTTCACCGGCGAGCGTGCAGCTATGAAATGCTCTTCAGGCAGCATCGTCGATTTCTGAGGACCAGGGAACTGGAGGCTCAATCGGCGTCACCTGAGACTAACGGAAAACCACTTATGTTCCGTATCTTCGGCTGTTCGACCGCCGAGAGCTGATGGGCGAGACGAGCGCCCGCCAGGCTAGACTGGACCCGACATAGACTGTGACGCGCAAAGGCGCTCATTTCGAGGTGACAACAGCCTCCGTGCAAGTGGTAACTACCGCGAAGACCACTCTACCTGAACCTTACCCCGACAAGCGGACCATCACGATTAGCCCATTAATTGATAAAGGGGGCCTACGTCGAGGATTCAAGTCGATATCAAGTTTCCAGTTTGACACGTCGTTGCGTCGACGATCGCGCACATTGGAGGTGTAGTCAGACGGAACGATGTGACGTTCAGGGCGGGATTTCGCGAAAGGTTCGATTATTGTGATTGACTGAGAAGAAGAGCAGTGATTGCCCTTGACGAGTGAAAGGAGTAAATGAAGTGGTTAAAAAAGCGGAGCTTGACGGTTGTGGGTGTGCCCGTACATGTAAACCATCATCATGTATTTATGTAAATAGTCCTTTTTTTTCATCTCTTGGACGTTGGCCAGGACCTCTCAATTGCGCGTCATCTGACATGTCACCAGCCACGGAACATTAATGTCCGCCCGGACCCTGACATCGCAGCAGGGTATTGGCCTAGCATATAGGTACAGTGGCGCCAATGAACCCAACCCCATGGGAAAGAAAGGAAGAAGCCCCACCGAGCAGCCGCTGCTCCTTCGGTGAGATATCGTTTTTCTGTTTTCTTCGAAAAATCAGTGCTGTTTTGAGACTTTGTGCTGTTGCCCAAAGGAACAGGCACCCTGTTGGATACGTATGTGCTAAAGATCACGCACATTATCGCGTGGTCTTGCGGCGCTCCTCTGCGCATCTCACCCTGCCACGGCGGTAGGCAGCAATGAACGCCAGCACGAGCCATACACCCGACAGCGCTTTCCGAGGTGCATGAGTGCCTTAGAATCGGTCCCGCATTCGGAAGTGCCACAACATGCGACGAGCGTCATCAAGTCAGTGACGTTAGTTTTCAACACTTCAGTACATTCCAATGCACCTTCATTGAATAAGGCCCAGACATGCGATAGTGAAGCTAACGAACCACGGGTTGGCGAAGATAGGACATCCACCTGAGCTAAGCGAAGACATAGACAGTGACGATGCGCCGTTCTCTTTGGTAGCGTATAAAAAAGGAGCGACCTGAGGGAATTCCGCTTTGCAGAACCTCACAAAAAGGCTTCAACGCCTGGCAAGTGAATCCGAACCGCGCTGGGTCAGAAGTTGTTCACGCGACAAAGGGAAAGGTGCAGTCATTCCGCGTGAATAGAGATGGCAGTTTCTCTGTCAACGTTAGTTCCGTCTCATCTGCAAGACATCTACTGTCGATGAGTGAAGTGGCTGGTTTGGGACCCAATCCATTTATTTCGGCATCTTATACAAAAAATGTAGGCTAGATAAGCCATGTCCCAGTTCAATATACGGAAGAACAATTGGTTGACTTCCTCAAGGATTTTCGCGTGATATCTGCCCGTCGTCAGGCGAGTTACAATCTCCAAGAAGATGAAGCAATAGTATCACGCACTCTGAGAACTGTTATTCTTTATTTTAGAGAAGACAGACCAATGCCGCAAAGCGTGCACCTAGGTTTCACGACTCATCGTGTAGAAGAATCCCATCACCCTGCTCTGAGATGATACAACTGCCAGACATTTTACGTTCACCGAGCTGCCGCAGTCGGCGTCGCTACAAGATATGGTGGAAAGACCACAACGACTGAGAGTGGAAGTCTGCGTGTCAGCCTAAGTGTGCCAACTGTGGCGAAAGCCATAGGGCGTCCTACACCGGGTGCCCTCAAAACAGAGCTGCCTCAAAGTTACATAAACAGGAGCTCATATACGGAACGCTGCCTCGTCATATTACGCGCCCACTTAACATTGCCTATTCCTTGACCGCTGGCGTCAGTACGGACTTCGGTAGGCGCAGAGGGATCGAAATGGGCCAGAACGGGAGGCGTTGTGAGAAGGTCGATTAGATGCGAGAATGCAAAGGCCTCGTTATCGCCCCACTGGAAAGGGGCGTCTTTCTTCAAAAGCTCGGTTAGTGGTCGTGCTATGGCGGCGAAATTTTTCGCGAAACGGCGCAAGTACGAAGAAAGGCCGATGAAGCTGTGCACATCCTTGACACACTTTGGAACAGGGAAGTGGGCAACAGCATGGATCTTGCCTGGGTCCGGTTGCACTCCATTCGTGTCAACGAGATGTCTAAGGACGGTTATCTGGCGACCGCCGAATTGGCACTTCGATGCGTTGAGTTGCAGACCGGCTCGACGAAAAACGTACAGGACTGCTGAGAGGCGCTCGAGGTGCGTAGCGAAGGTTGGGGAGAATACTATAACGTCGTCCGAGTAGCACAGGCATGTGGACCATTTGAAACCGTGAAGAAGGGAGCCCATAATGCGTTCAAAAGGGGCAAGGCGTTACATAGAACAAACGGCATCACTTTGAATTGATAAAGACCGTCGGGTGTTACAAAAGCAGTCTTCTCGCAGAGAGATCGTCCACGGCAATCTGCAAGTAGCCGGAGCGAAGGTCAATAAAGGAGAAATAGCGAGCACCGTGGAGGCAGTCAAGGGCTTCATCAATCCGAGGTAGGGGATACACGTCCTTTTTGGTAACCCTGTTAAGGTGCCGATAATCCACGCAAAAGCGCCATGAGCCATCCTTCTTTTTGACCAGTACAACAGGTAACGCCCATGGACTACATGACGGTTCAATAATGTTCTTGGGAAGCATTTTGCGAACTTATGCGTGAATAACTTGATGCTCAGCCGGTGACTCTCGATACGGGCGGCGATGAATAGGAGGGGCATCGCCGTTAATAATGCGATGCTTAACAGCTGTAATTTGGGCCACAGGAAGTTCGTCAAATTAAAAAATATCGTGGTAGGAAAACAGAATGCGGTAGAGCTCACGATCGTGCTCGGACGGGATGTCGGGCGCAATCATTATCTGTAAGTCGGCGATGGTACATGTTGCGAAGTGAGATGGTAGAGGATGATCGCCTGAATTGTCGTCGACTGCAATAGATGCTACTGAGTGATCCTCGAATGAGCAAAGCTGGGCCAGAGACATCCCGCGTGGCAGCACTTGTGTCATCAAGCCAAAATTGACCACTGGTAGGCAGACGCCATTCGGCGTAATAGATAAAACTGTAGTACTGTGATCCCGTGTGTAAGGAGGACGTCTTGCATAGGAGCCGCGATGTAGTGACCATCGGGGACTGGTGGGGATGACACTAAGTCAACGTAAGTCAGTGCCAAAGGTGGCAAGCGAACAAAGTCGACGGAACTGAGGCGGCTGGGGTGTGGTTCAACGGGATCCAGAACAGGCAGGTCAAGACGGAGAGTACTGGCGGAACAATCGATGAGAGCAGAATGTGCGCAGAGGAAGTCTAAGCCGAGGATGATGTCGTGGAGACAGTGGGCGATGACGGTGAATAGGACGATAGTGGAGCGACCGGCGAAGGAGACGGGGGCGGCACACACCAATTACGGGGGCTGTTCCGCCATCGGCGACACGGACAACAGGCGTCGTGGCGGGCGTGATAATTTTCTTCAGGCGGTTACGAAGGTCAGAGCTAATTACCGACGAATGCGCCCCAGTGTCTATAAGAGCAGATACAGAAACACCGTCAGCTTCCACGTCAAGAAGGTTCAGATGAGTATGCAACGTCAGTAGAGGATTTGGCGGCGTAGAGAGCAATGCAGTGTCACCTCGAGGCGCTGCATCGTCTAGTTTTCCGGCTGGGAGCGGCGTCCGAAGGGAGTCGGGGAAAAGGAGCGACTGGGCTGGGGAGAGAGAGATTGTCGTCGTTGGGGCGAAGGCGAACGACAATAGGGGCAGTTCGGTGCAGGAGAATTAGCGGCAGCACTATCGGAGCGTGCAGCATAGGGACGAGAAGGGCCACCTGGGGGGCGAGAGTATGCAGTATAAGTAGACCGGGTCGGGGAACTCAAGCAACAGCGACAGTGCCGAGAAATGTGCCCGATTCGATGGCAGTGAAAACAAATGGGCTTGTCGTCAGCAGTGCGCCATTCAGATGGGTTGCGGAAACGTGGTGAGCTGGACATCTTCTTAGACGCCGTCGATGGAAGTGGTTTGGTGATTACGCGTCTATTTCCGTGGCACAGTTTATCCTGCCCATCGCTCTGCCTGCAATCCTCAGTGCCGTTCTGCAGGCAAACAAACTGCCGGAGGTAAACGCATTTCTGTCGTTGGTGCTTCCACAATCACCAACAGCTCCACGGCAGGCTCTAAATGAATAATCGTTAGAACAATGTTTTCATATTTCACTGGAATGCTAATAGCCTTCGTAATAAGTCAGCTGATTTTCGCAAACTACTAGCCCAATATAACTTTCCTGTTTTATATATACAGGACGATGACCCACACCTATCATGCTGTGAATGTGATTTTAGTTATCATGCAGGCACTTGCTCGGGAGTAACATTAAATAAGTAACGAAGAAATTCCGAAACCGCCTTGAAATCTTGAAAGTGCGCCACATGCAAAACAGGCGAGACCAGAAGCGGTCCAAGCTCAGCAAATGACGACGAAGGACCAGAATCGAACCTAAAAAACGAAATTTCAGAAATAAACCTCAAGCTTGCTGTACTTCTTGAAATGACAGTCAAGATAGACGCTCTGGAAGAAATGAAAGAAACGGTGACAAGCGTTGAACATGCAATGCAGAAAATGGCTACAAAATATGATGAGGTAATTCTTGAGATGAGCAGGCCTTTGCAAGCGTGTGGAAAAACTTGAGATCAAGGTAAAAGAGCAAGAAATCGACAAACTTAGGAAAGATTTGAATGACATCGATCAGTACGGCAGACGCCTGAATTTGGAAGTGCATGGTCTGCCGCATCATGTCAATGAAATCTTGCTAGAAAAGTTGAACTGTTTAGCGGATGATCTCGAGCTTCCACAACTTTCCGAACAGGACATTGAAGCCGTCCACCGCATTCCGTTGAAATTCAGGGCTGACTCAGTTGACGTTGAAAATGAAACAATCGGTAGAGAAAAATCAGAAGAGGTCCCACCTATCCTGGTTCGCTTCACTTCTCGCGCGACCAGAGATGCTTGGCTCGGAAAAAGAACACGCAACTGCGAAAATAAAAATCAAAAATTCACCTGAATGAAAATCCCACAGCACACAACAAAAATTTTTTCTGGCATATGAACACGCGGGCGGCTGAACAAGAGTACAAGTTCACCTGGCACAAGAATGGAAAATTCTTCGTGCGTCGTTGTCCTCGTGATCGAGTCATCAGGGTTATCACAATGGATGGCCTTGGCAGAATAAGATAATCAGAAAGTATGGTTTTGTATGCACGTTCTTCAAGATGGCAATCCCTTCTCAGGAAAGCAAGTACTACGACAAGCTTTCCTTCAGACAGAGCAGTGAGTTGCGTGATAGAAATCAGATGTCTTTGTTTCATTTGAATGCACAAAGTTTAAAAAGCAAACACGAATCTGTCTGCATCCTTCTACATGAATTACAGCATGAATTTGATATTTTAGCGTTCTCTGAGACTTGATTCCGTGACGAGTACGATGCTGTACACTTCTCAGGCTATAAATGTTCTTCGAAAACAGAAGAAAGGGGGTGGTGTAGCTATTTATGTAGAACACGATCTGTGCTTTGATGTAATTTCCGAGTTTTCTATAATGTTCCAGCACTATGAATCCCTCATGATCAACTCTGCGAATACTATAATTGTGGTTATTTACAGGCCTCCATCCGGTGTTGTGTCCATGTTATTAGATTTCCTTGAATGTATGTTGGATTTTCGTACACAGCTTGGCACTCCCCTCATTGTAACGGCCGATTTTAATATTAACCTGCTTTCAATAGACCGATCGAAACAAGCGTTTCTGGATGTTTTCGTTTAGCTACGAAAATGTTATTAAGGTTCCAACCAGGGTGACGAACAATTCCGAAAGCCTACTTGACTTGTGTTTTACAACGCGATTAGTTGGATTAGTGTCGGGTGTCCTCATCTCTGATGTTAGTGATCACATGCCTATTTTCCTGTTTTTACACGTGAGACGAAAGTGTTCCGACAGCGCAAAAGTGACACGCGCTCACAGTACAGATTGATAACCAGGAACACGATTGCTGATTTTGAAGCGTCAGTCAGCAAAGTGGAATGGTCCGAAATATACGCAGTGACGGATCCTGTCAAGGCATTCACTCGCTTTCTCAGCATAATCAAAGACCGTTATCACGAAGCTTTCCCTCAAAGAGAAGCTCGAAGAAGCAAGAAATGCAGGAAACCGTGGGTTGACACGGCGCTTCTAAAATGCATAAAGGAACGCGATAGACTATTCGCTAATTTTATAAAGACAAGAAAACCAGAGTACTTAATGAAATACAAAAAAGTCAGGAATAAATTGGGCCGTGATATAAAGCTGGCAAGGGAGAGGTATTATGAGAATAAGTTCACTCATATTCTTAATGATCCAAAAAAGTTTGGAAAACATTGAATGATCTGCTTCCGAACAGTGACCGTAATCCTGTTTTTAAAGCTATGGATAAAGGCGTATCTTTCACAGAGACGGCACTGGCCGATAACTTTAATCAGCATTTCTTACAATGTGGCGCGTCTGATGCGTTTGATGCTGATAGCCCAAGTTACAGGTCTTATATTCCATGTAGTATGAGCAGTTTGCTATTTCTTGCGCCAACAGTTGCAAATAAGTAGCTTATTTCTAAAGTTAAAGAATCCCACAGCATGGTGGTGTGGATGGCATAAAGGCAGAACCAATAAAAGCTGTGGCGCTGCCTATATGCGATGTCACACATATGGAATTTAATATTGTGCACTGGCGCATTCCCCGATGAATTAAAGATTGCACGGGTATCGGTACTTTTTAAAGGGGGAGACAGGAATGACGTGGACAACTACAGATCGATTTCAGTTCTCCCAATCTTTTCCAAAATAGTAGAGCAGGTCATTAACAAAAGAATTTTAAATTTCTGTACTCAAAATATTATTATAACAGAAAAGCAACACGGTTTGCGAAAACACCAATGTACTGAAATGGCGTTGCTCAAGATCAAAGAAAAAATAATAAGTAACTTTGAGGACAAACTGTACAGAATAGGAATATTTCTTGACTTTCAAAAGGCATTCGATTCCATTAAACACGATATCTTGTTACAAAAGTTAAATGAGTATGGCATAAGGGGAACTACTCTTAACCTACTTAAAATTTATTTAACCACCCGACTACAGTACACATTCATTTGTCATTCCAAATCAGCAATGGGTGAAATCAAATACGGTGTTCTGCAGGGGTCCGTCCTAGGGCCACTTCTTTTTTATTATACATTAATGACATCACAAACGTGCCTCTAACACCTGACATAATCATGTATGCTGATGACACTACTATCTTATTTTCTGGTGAAAACTTGCTTACTCTTCAGCAAGAAGCAAATATTTGGCTCAGTACTCTTTCAGACTGGCTTAGAGCAAATAAATTGGAATTAAACACTAAAAATACAATATACATAATTTTACTGCCTCGTAACAAGAGTATTGATGATTGCTTAGTATTACAATTCCGTTTGACGTAGTAGTTCTGCGGAAACCCGCAAGGTGGAGAGAAGTAATGAATAAAGGGAAAATGAGACATCCACCCGTTCGTAGCAATTGCTACAAAGGAAACCCATACGGGTTGCTCGAAAGAAAAGCCTCATAGTTGAAGAAAAATTCGTCCTGGTCCGGGACTCGAACCCGGGACCACCGCCATTCCGGGGCAGCCGCTCAACCATCTGAGCTAACCAAGCGGCTAGCAGATGGCAGAGCGCAGTCGAATTTGTCGACAACGCGAAGCAAAGGCAAGAGTTTGACGTAGTAGTTCTGCGGAAACCCGCAAGATTTCCGCAGAACTACTACGTCAAACTCTTGCCTACGTCAAAACCTTGCGGGTTTCCGCAGAACTACTACGTCAAACTCTTGCCTTTGCTTCGTGTTGTCGACAAATTCGACTTCGCTCTGCCATCTGCTAGCCGCCTGGTTAGCTCAGATGGTAGAGCGGCTGCCCCGGAAAAGCGGTGGTCCCGGGTTCGAGTCCCGGACCAGGACGAATTTTTCTTCAACTATGAGGCTTTTCTTTCGAGGAACCCGTATGGGTTTCCTTTGTAGCAATTGCTACGAACGGGTGGATGTCTCATTTTCCCTGTATTCATTACAATTCCGTGATGAAGTCATTATACATTCTACGTCCCAGAGGTTCCTTGGTGTTACGTTTGAAGAAAACTTCAACTGGTCCAGTCATGTCGGCAACATTAAAACCAGCATTTCAGGATCCATCGGTGTGATCAATAAATTAAAGCGTCTATTACCTTCTAGGTTAAAAAAACAATTATAATATAGCCTACTACATTCGTGCCTCCAATATTGTTTATCTGTCTGCTATACCACGACGAAAACCAACATCCATAGTTTACTAACCTTGCAGAAACGCATGATTCGGGTAATTGAAAATGCGCCCTATAGAAGCCACTCCACTCCGCTTTTCAAGAAAAATTGTATTTTAACATTAGAAAATCTTATTAACAAAAAACAGCCATTTCAATATTTAAAGAGGTAAGACTCCGTGAAAGCGACTTTTTTAAAGCATAACTCCCGAATGAACATAAATACAACACAAGGCAATTAACTTACAACAAAGGCAAAATCCGTACCAATCACGGAATGCAAAAGCAGGCATTCATAGTTGCAGATTTTCTGAATCATCACCCTGGCTTACCCACTATAATGAATGAATCACCGTCCCTAAGCACTTTAAAAAAAGTGAACATGTATTTGCTGTCTCTTCAGGTATGACTGTTCATTCTTTTGTACACAAGTCGCATTCAGTAATTCTGTTCCGTATTTCATGTACGTTAGATTTTTTTGTGTATGTATCCACTTTGTGTACCATGCTTGCCCTGTGTGCTTGAGTGTTTTGTGCACTGGGAACGGGTCGGGGAAGGGGACTGACACTTAGTCAGGCATTCGTGCCTTTTTGTCAGCCTCTTTGACAGAGATTCTCTCTGTATTTTTTTCTGTCAAAATAAACATTCATTCATTCAGGTGTATGAGATTTCTTTCGTCTTTCGAGCTATGTAACATATAAATCATCGCACACTGCTGGAAATAGCAGAGCGATATTATGCGCGAGGAAGGACGGGCGTCCTATTTAATGCAGTTGAGCGATTCAGATATACTAGAGTTCGTAGCATGCAGGATATCCTTTAGAAATGCATACGCCACAGTGAAAAGTCATTATCTACCAGATTCTACCAAAATATTTGTAGACAGCTTGGTGAATGTGTTTGGTATCGCCAACCAATATGTGCTGGCTTGTGCGGACTTCGATGCTCATAGTCATCTCTGGCAGTGAACATAATGAGCCCCGTGGAAACGTTGTCGAGTACGCAGCACCACGTTAAACGACAGCTCTCCAACATTTTTGCAGGGTTTTCACTACTCTAGCTGTATATATGTTACGCTCTGCTCACATGACCCTCTTGATGGCGTTGAATGGTCAACGGACATATATCACTCTTAGCACGGAAACGTTTAAGTTTACCTTTCGTTGCATGTAACCTATAACATAAAGGTTGCGACGTTACTAAACCAATTTGATATTTCTGTTTTTGTTAATTTCAGTCGCGGCTAGAGGTTACATGTGTCGAAGTATACTATTTTAAACGTTACTTCAACGCCAAATGTCTCGCATCCTTTATATTGTAACTTATATAAAGAAAATAGTAATTCGTGGCTCACAGGACCTATTGTATGAATTAGAAATTTGCTGATTATTGTGTTGCATTGCGATCCTGATATAATATTTTCAGCCAGGACTAACGTGTGAAATATGGTGTGCGGCCACGGGACGGAGGCAGGTTGGGCTAAGTTAACATGTTATTGGTGCCAGTCGGAACGGTTGTTTTCGCAAAATAAAAGAAAGCTTAAATATTCCACGAGCGCATGCACAAGTCAACCAGCAGAAATTCAGTGATCAATTTTGTATATTGCATACGTGCCATGATAATGTAAAAGCAAGCCAAAGAATCATTAAACATACATCGGAGAATATTGTGGCTAACAATGCTGTGGCATAAATTATAACTACAGTTCAGTGTGGTGAAAAGCCTACCGCTACACTGCAGGCATTTTATGCTGCAGTATAAAACCTGTCTGCAGAAAAATTAAACGCAGATGCATTATGGTGATTGAATATACATTTGTACCTAATAATTTTTATAAATTTCTTTGAGCCTGAACACTTCCTTTAGTCGCGTTTTTATATCTTCTCCTGAAACACGACACCCTTTGAGAGCAGGACGCACATTGAAGGGCGCACGCGGGCGCACGCGGGCGCACGCAGGCGCACGCTGGAATATTGTAAAAGCTCGACGATCGACAGAATGAAAGCGTCGAGGAGGCCCAATAACCATTCTGTAGCGGAGAAAAACGTTTCCTACACTGCAACGGAATGTAATATGCCGCTATATTTCTTCTATTTTTTTTCCTTTCTAACGCGTAAAAGGAGGTGGTTCATAAACGGCAGCAAATGTCGGGTTCCTTATAGAGATTGCCAGATACGCACCACTTCTGCTTGCTTGCTAACGCGCGATAATGACACCGCTATATTCACATGGCAGCGGGTGACAGCCGCTCCAGTCAGCTCTCGTAGAGAGATGAACAGGCGCTCACGGTACGAGGCCACAATAGCGGCCGGCCAAATGAGCAGAAAGAAAATATACAAATACAAACGAACAGCAACATCTTTAAACTACAGAATATTACAATCTTGATATACTTTTATGTGACACCATGGCGGAACTGTAGCTTGATTATTGTTTTTATTTGCGCTCCATAGATGGACGCGATAATCAAACGCGCTTCAGCTTCAGCCAAACATGAGCGCAGTCATATATCCTCTGCGTTGTGAAGCTCTCAAGAAGTATGCCGGGAACAGTATCGCAGATGCGTTCTTTTTGTAACGGTCGTGTCGCGCTTTGTTTCATCGCTTTAACCATGTTTAAACGCTCTCCGATTTCGTGGTGTGCGCTTACCAAGCCTGTTATGTGTCTGAGTCGTTCGTGACGCGTGGTACAGTTACCAAAAGGACTCCTAAAGGTGCGCGAGCCGCTGCAAACAATCATTGCCGCCGTGGAGCAGCGACATGTTTGGCGCGCTGCGTGCACTAGCCGCTGCAAGGAGCTGCATTGCCAATGGACAACGGTAAATGCCATTCGTTTACGTGAGAGTGGTGAGCATCGCTTAAGTATGACTGCTGTAACGAATACTGAAGACGGCAATAAATGTGACCCAGCTGAGCAATGCTTCCTGTTCAATTATTTATTTGCTGGTGTGTGTGTGCCGTACATTTCACCGTCAATTCATGCTTGTGCTTAAGCTACTGAGTTTTATTTAAGCGCACTACTTGCTCGCTTCATAAACACGTTTTTTTTTAAATCTCTATGAGTCAGCGTGTTGGTTATTCTTAAAGCTCCAGTATATGTCGCACTTTTGTACGACGCACAGCACTAGACGTCATGCACGGAACTGGTGTGTTGTGCTGATATGGTCATATGTTTACAAATGCATTCTAACAATCCTTATTAAAGAATATTAATTGCAGTAATTCAGTTTGTAATCACTTGATATCGCGTTTTTACTGTTAAACTGTCACATTCTTCCGGTGTTGTTTTTTTTGTACTGAAGAGGAGTACGAATTGACTTGGAAATCAATTTGCATGATTAGTTTGAATTGATTAATATTTTTTTGAATATTTAACCTTGAATTTTATTGTTACCGAAATGTCCTTCATAGAATGTACTTAAATTTTCCATGTTTAATTATATGTTCTGTGGTAATATTTTATCTTTTATCTGTTTGTGGTTAATTTGTGCCTCTTTCATTACATGTTGATAGCTGTTTGCAGTATGACCAAAACAAGTAAATACTAGATTTTAAGATTACTATTCTGTTCTTGTAGGCTCCACTGGCGATCGGAGAATTCACTGACATACTGGCTGCAAACAGACATGATTGTGCTCTCAACATGGCTGAGATCTTCCTTATGATAATATAAATCTTATATGTATTTCGATTGTGACATATTGTACACGAACCTTTAAGATTTATGTCTAGTTGCATCATTCCTGGCGCTCCTGTAGCATTAAATGTGTGCTGCCACGCAGCGCTGTGCTCGAAGGTTTTTTTCACTATTTCTTCATGGCCGTGAAGAAAAAAAAAGAGAGCAGCCTTGAGCTCCCTAATTGACCGCGTACAAACGTACATAGCATCTATAGATGCTCTAGGTGTCCTGTTTGTGTCACATGGCCTTTTGGGATCCTGATACATTAACGCAGTAAATCACACCGAAATGCTTTTATCGTGCTTAGACGATAGCCTCTTTAAGAAGATCAGCGTGCTTTAAAGTAGACTTTGAGAGTGAATACTTGTGGTGCAAGCAGTAGAAATGTATGTAACATCGGGATCCAACTGATAGCCTTGATTTTCTATTTGCAATATGAGCATACCTACAAATGTTAACTAGTGAGCTATACTTTATTTCAGGTGATACTTAATATTTGTGGTGGTGTGTGTGTTCATACAAGTGCCACAATTGAAGTGTGATGATCTTACCATTTTACATTGCTACACATTAGTCAGCATGTTTGAAATATTCGTCTGGTATATTTGCTAAGCTTTTAGTATTAGCTCACATGTATGCAAGCATTACTTGTACTACTTGCATGAACATGTATATACGTGTAATTTCAACGTCCGCGCTTAATTTTATTCTTGCTAAATTAGACCATGAAAGGCTGCTTTTTTTCCCTCCCGCCTTCCCTATAATATTGACATGGAAGCGCTGTACATGGCTCTATGGTAGCCTTTTTTTCAGAAGTTACCCATTAACGAACATTTATGATCTTGCGTTATTGCATTTGCTATATTGCGTTTAGAGTGTCTTTGGAACCATATTCTTAATGTACACCAGGGTGTGCAGTAATAGTCGTGTGGTCTTCAAAGGTGATATAATACCAGTTGTCCCATTCCTGTTGTTGTGCCTTTAACGTCATGGTGCCGTTCAAATTTCCGTGATTTTCTTGTTTGCTAACCGCAGTCGAAACTTATACACACAGTTAACAGCATTTCACTGATGCCCTGTATAACTCATAGTGTATGATGTACTAGTTTTGAGAGATACTTATTGCTTGCATGCATAGAGAAAATGCTTCCTTCAGTGCATACATGAATAAGTATAGAGCTGTAACTTGAAAATTTGTTTTTAATTTTAACTTTGTTGAGACGTAGGCTGAAAGACTTGTTTTTGGTCATGATGCCAATTTACATTAATATTGGCTTGGAAGCATGCATGGTCTTATGGCTCCGTCTGCTTTTTATGTGTCACCATAGCCGAAACCCTGTATGTTTTTTGTATGTGCTACAATGCATTGGGGAGCGTCTTTATTGTCCTGCTCTAAAGCTGCACAGGATGTGTGAGCATTTCTTTCTGTAGTGTCCAAGGTGGATCTGAACACAAGTGTCCAATTCATGCTTTAGTGCCTGCAATCTCATATACTTAACCTTTGCGTTGTTTTCTTGCTTTCTGACTGCAGTACAACCTTTCACATGGACAGTTAACGCGGATTTAATGATGACATGCATGGCTCAAACACCGAGATATGATAAAAGTGATTTCCTGTGATATTATGCAAGTAATACCTTTCGTTTGAAGTTTCAAATCTGGTCACGTAGCCAGCAAGGCCTGCTTTATTTGTGGTGGATCCTATGTTGCATTTTGAAATAAAAATATTTCACTCTAAACAACCCTATACTAGTTGTGGAACTGTCACTTTATACTCGAATTATAAAAGCTGACTGTGCCTTCTCCTCAGGCCTTCATATTGTGTTTTGTACTGTATTTTTGGGAACATTACTGTTATATATTTGCTAAAATGTTGAGTAATAGACTGTCTCACGGGGAGTTTCATTTCGTCAGAAATCAGAAATGGTACTAGTAGCACCCATTTGCTGGCTGAAATACAACAATTTGAGTGATTTAAATGGAAATAAGGTTTTGTTACTCCATTTAGCTTTTTTTCGCAGAGAATTTTATATGGGCCCCGCTCTTCGCGTAGTCCGAGCCGGGTGCGGCCTAGCTATGGCGACGCGCCACCTTTTGCGCTTTGCACCAGCAAGGCCAAATCCGTGCATGGTACACCCAGCCAGCTGTCGCCAAACAACATCATCAGCATCCTGGTTACGCCCACTGCAAGATAAAGGCCTCTCCCATACTTCTCCACCAACCCCGGTCATGTACTAATTGTGGCCATGTCGTCCCTGCAAACTTCTTAATCTCATCCGCCCACCTAACTTTCTGCCGCCCCCTGCTACGCTTCCCTTCCCTTGGAATCCATTCCGTAACCCTTAATGGCCATCGGTTATCTTCCCTCCTCATTGCATGTCCTGCACAAGCCCCCATTTCTTTTTCTTCATTTCAATTCCCCCACCCAATCTGCTCTTTTCTTATCCCTTAACGTTACACCCATCAGTCTTCTTTCCATAGCTCGTTGCGTCGTCCTCAATTTAGGTAGAACCTTTTCGTAAGCCTCCAGGTTTCTGCCCCGTAGGTGAGTACTGGTAAGACACAGCTATTATACACTTTTCTCTTGAGGGATAAAGGCAACCTGCTGTTCATGATCTCAGAATGCCTGCCAAACGCCCCCCAGCCCATTCTCATTCTTCTGATTATTTCCGTCTCATGATCCGGAGCCGCCGTAACTACCTGCCCTAAGTAGATGTATTCCCTTACCACTTCCAGTGCCTCGCTACCTATTGTAAATTGCTGTTCTCTTCCGAGGCTGTTGAACATTACTTTAGTTTTCTGCAGATTAATTTTTAGACCCACTCTTCTGCTTTGCTTCTCCAAAGAAGGAAATGACCCACACAGGTGCGTCATTTCCTTCTTTCGCGCTTCTCTTTGCTTGCGCCTCTTCTTTCTTGCGCGCTTCTTTCCGCGGCCGGATTCAGTAGACTACAACTGTGAACGGAGAAATGTGAGCCCTCGCGGAGGACGCCACTCGGCCAGTCCTTTTTGGAGAGTCTCTTCACGCGCTTGCGCTTCGGAATAGTTCACCTGGCCCCATCGTGTGGTTTCCACAGCAAAGGGTGTCCTTGTGTCTCTCCCAGCCTAAGCAAAAAAAAAACTGCCGTTTGCTGGCAACTTATAACTTACACAACCCGTAGCATCCGCTCTTCGACTGCAAGGATATGTAGTGAAAAAATTTTCTCTACCCCTCAAAAAGCCCTACAAGGGTGAGCGCGGGAGAAGAGATCTTACGAATGGCATAGTAAGTGCAAACGCATACTCTTTTTGGGTACAATTGTGTAGCTGTTAGGTAATTAATAAAGCAAAGTTTGGCTTTGCCCATGGACAACGTCAGGCGTTCAGACCCTTGACCCGTGCTGTTGCTCTTTTTTTCAGCATGCAAAAATTAAAAAAGAAATTACTCCGCTGAAATTCCTGTTTTTCTTCTTTTCGCATGCTAAATGATACCTTAGGAGCTATCCACCGAGTAAACACCAATGCATGTGTAGAAGAAGAAAAACAGCAACAGCGTGAGCCAACGGGCGGAACACTTGACGTTGGCAAAGGGAAAATTTGCCTCATTTATTGCTTTGCAGCTGCACAACTGTAACCCAAAAGAATATGAGTCTGTCACATACAATATACTATTCGAAAGTATATAAATTTCTGTGGCTCCCGCGCTCACCTTTGTTGCCCTTTTTTAGGAAGTAGGTGGCATTTTATATGTTCATAACCTTGAGGTCGAACAGGAGATGTTGCGCCCTTAAGAAAATATGAGATCAGTTTCACATGAAAGCCTTATGAGTTTTGACATCACAGCCATTAGACTTTCGGATTAGTTTCTTTAGAATTTTCTGATGTATTCCTAATGTCATTCTAAAACCTATTGCCCACTGTCTTTCTGTTGAATTCTTGGTGAGTGTTTTTCTTGTGAGCATGAAATGTCTTCCTTGTGTGCAGTCCAAAGCAGTTTTCTTGTGACTTTCTCATGTCTTCCTCATGAATCTCTAATGAGCTTATACATTAAACTGCTCGTGCTGATAGCACTCCTATAACGAAATTGGCCACCACGTGTGGTAACATTTTCTAATGTGTACCAATGGCAGTCAGACCTTATTTAATGATGTTAGCTGTGCGCGACTGTCTTTGGTGCTTGATACATGCGGCCCGTACGCATGGATGTACGTCCAGCGAAGATGCAGCACTTTTGACAACATGTACGTGGGCCCGTGCATATGCTGCATGTTAGACATTATTCAACGAAAGAAATTTAACAAAAACATTTATTGGGCACATCAACGCTTCCTTAAATGCACAAGGATATTAAACGAAAGGAAAACACGGTATCAGTCTGGTTACGGATGTGATAATTTCCCTTCATTTAATCTCGCTACTTACCATTGAGGAGAGGCGGAGGTGGAGAGTCGTCGTGTAGAAGTGAGCGCACGTGTACACTGCATGTTAGAAAGGACAGAAAATTAACACAACTTGACAATCAACCACAGAAATACACGCTGTATCACTTGCTGCAGAACGATCTGGAGATGTTATTGCTAGGTCTGGGGGGGGGGGGGATTTATGTAATGTCGGTTCTCACAAATTTGTTGAGGAACCATTGTGTGGAATTTGGGTGCAGCAGTAACTAGATAAGCAGAAATTGCTCTTGGCTGTCCAAACGTGCAACGTGGATCAGCTGTGGTTTATTTATTTTATTTATTTGGTCATACTGTTAACCCTCCAGTGAGGGTCGTTACAGGGAGGGAAGAAGAACATATACATTTCATAAACACTTCAATGAGCAATCATGAATCAGAATTCAAAATTTGTACACCATTTTTCAAAAACATATCGACACCCAGCTCAAATTGCTGCACGTTCACACTCTCCACAACGTCACTTGGCAGTTTATTCCATAGTTCAATTATATCAGGAAAAAAGGAATACCGATATACATCCGTACGTGTGTTAATAGGTTGTAGTACCCTGCTGTGGTTTTTTCGTGAACCATGTTTTAGAGGCGCTTTCACATAATGTTCCTTATTTATTTTTAATGCCCCTTGCATTATCTGAAAAAAAAGTTTGAGTCGATGTTTTATTCTTCTCATTTCCAGCGTTTCTAATTCACACTGCTGTATCATCTGTGTAACCGAGTCAGTACGGCGATACTTGGAGCATATAAAGCGTGCTGAAATCCGCTGAATCCTTTCCACTTTCTTTTTTAAGCATTTTTGGTGAGGGCTCCACACAGCATTCGCATATTCCAGAACTGGTCGTATAAACGTTTTGTAGGCGACCAATTTAATTTCTTTAGTCGCATCTGGAAGCTTTCTCCTAAGGAAGCAGAGCTTTTGGTAAGCCTTCGAACAGATATTCTCAATGTGAATACGCCAGTCTAGATTATGCGTCACTGTCACCCCTAAATATCGGAAACTCTGTACCTCGACCAAGGCATTTTCTCCTATATTATATTCAAATCTGATAAAGTTCTGTTTTTTAGTTACGTGAGTGTATGTAGATTTTTTAAAATTAATTACCATGCCCCAACTTTGGCACCACGAGTTTAATGATTGCAGGCAGCTGTTTAGTTTAATCTGATCTTCCTTGCAGGTTACACGCGTGTAAATTAAGCAATCATCGGCAAATAGTTTAATTTTTACAGGCGGATCAACACTAGAAGGAATATCATTAATATACAATAAAAACAATATCGGACCTAAAACAGACCCCTGCGGCACTCCAGACGCAACTTCACACTTCCCCGATTCACTTTTCCCGATTCTGACCCTTTGAAAGCGGTTTGTTAAATATGCCTGAATCCACAATACTATACTTTCACTAATTCCTAGGCTTCTCAATTTGGAAAGCAGTTTATGATGGGCAACTTTATCAAATGCCTTCATAAAGTCTATACATACAACATCTATCTGTTGGCATTCATCTATAGCTTTACAAAGGTCATGTACAGTTTCGATTAACTGTGTCACTGTCGAAAGGCCAGATCGGAAACCGTGCTGGACTGGGCATAATAAATCGTTTTTTTCTAAGAAATACAGAATATGTCTAGCTATTGCATGCTCTAGGACTTTACAGCACACAGAAGTGAGCGAGACTGGTCTATAGTTGTTTGCACATAGCCTATTGCCACCTTTAAATATCGGAATGACGGTGGCATCGCGCCAGTCCTGAGGTACTGAATGATCCCGCAAAGATTTTTCGAATAAAAGCTGCAAATAATACGACATCCATTCAGCGTACCGTTGAAGAAATGCCGTCGGTATTTCATCTGGGCCACACGATTTTTTTGCGTCCAACGTAAGCAAATGTTTGAACACGCCCTCCCTTGTAATGCGTAGGTCTTCCATTGGGTATTGTATTGCGCAGACTAAAGGATCATCGTCACTATCACATCTATCCTTGGTGAAAACTGATTGGAAGAACTGATTAAGTGCGTTTGCAATATCTTTTTTTTTTGTCACGACTGCGTCGCCAACCGCTATCTGTTCTATTTCATCCTTTCTATCTGTGAAATAGCGCCAAAACTTTTGTGGCGAGCATTTGAGGAACTTTGTAAGCGTTTTATTGAAGAATGTTTTCTTAGACTCCACCAATGCAGATTTCAGCATTTGTTTGGTTATTGATAATTCTGTTGCCCTGCTTTTTTTCTTCCTTAATCTTTTTATCTTACGCTTAAGATGTATGATGTTCCTAGTAATCCATGGATTTTTTTTCTTTGATTTCTTTATACGTGTGGGGACAAAATGATCTGTGCAGTAATTGATTATGCCTTTTAGTCGGTCCCATAGTTCTTCTACACCTTCGCGGTTTGATACTATTTCAAATTCAGTAAACTTTTCTTCCAAAACGTCTAGGATAGACGCGTCATTCGCACGGCCATAATCCTTAACATACATCACGACATATGCATGCTTACAGATTCTTGTGTGCAGCGGTACATTCAAGCAAACCATCTTATGATCTGATAAACCATTCTCAACTGATACAGTATAGTCACGTATTCTACTGGATATGAAAACCACGTCCAACAATGACTGGGACTTTGGTGTAACTCTTGTGAAGTCTTTAACTATTTGCTTAAGGTTATGTGAAAACATAAACTGGATCATTTTATTGGCGCTCCTTATTTCTACATTACCCGTTGATAGACTTTCCCAATTAATATGCGGCAAATTAAAGTCACCAGCCATTATTAGTCTTGTGTTTTCATTTACATGGGAGCTAAGAAATTCATTCAAGCCATACTTGTTGTGAACTGCTTCAGCTATATCCGTTTCCACTCGACAAAGGACAGCCATGTCTGTGGATTGCTAGCGTGAATTAGAAAATCTTCTCACTATCTGATTACTTCGCATGGAAATGAGCATAGGAGTGGTGGTGTACGGGCAACCCAATGCATCCCCGAGACATCCAAGTGCCAGTCGTTATAGAATATTTGCATCAGCTACCGGCACAGTTCCCACACATTTCAAGCCTACTAGTCATGACTGTGTTGGCCTCCGGTTAAATAGCATATTTCCCAATCAAGAAATCCACCACACCATGTCTGGGGTTCTTTATCGTTTACACCCGGGACCTCCTTTTAGAGAGAGGGCACAAGTTGAAAAACAAATGCACAGAAGTATGATAAAAAATGTGCGTAAGAATTTAATAAATAAGCATGGTGATTGCTATTCGATGTCATTAGAGAGCATTCCTCTTTGTCTATCAATCATAATGACCGTTGACTTACACACATCCTATTTTTGGATGCGGTAGTCCTAACTGATTTTGTTGTATCAATCAGTTGCCTTAAGCGAACAAAACAAATGAGCAATCTAAATCCAGGGCACAGCTTGTCGTGTCATTATCATCATTATCAGCCTGGTTACGCCCACTGCAGGGCAAAGGCCTCTCAAATACTTCTCCAACTACCCGGTCATGTACTAATTCTGGCCATCTTGTCCCTTCAAACTTTCAAATTTCATCCGCCCACCTAACTTTCTGCCACCCCCTGCTACGCTTTCCTTCCATTGGAATCCAGTTCGTAACCCTTAATTACCATCGGTTATCTTCGCTCCTCATTACATGTCCTGCCATGCCCCCCATTTCTTTTTCTTGATTTCAACTAAGACGTCATTAACTCGCGTTTGTTCCCTCACCCAATCTGCTCTTTTCTTATCCCTAAATGTTACACCTATCATTCTACTTTCCAGACCTCGTTGCGTCGTCCTCAATTTAGGTAGAACCCTTTTCGGAAGCCTCCAGGTTTCTGCCCCGTACGTGAGTACTGGTAAGACAGAGCTAGTTATACACTTTTGTCTTGAGGGATAATGCCAAACTGCTGTTCATGATCTGAGAATACCAGCCAAACGCAGCCCAGCCCATTCTTATTCTTCTGATTATTTGAGTCTCATGATCCGGATCCGCGGACAATACCTGCCCTAAGTAGATGTATTCCATTACCATTTGCAGTGCCTCCCTGCCTATCGTAAATTGCTGTTCTCTTCCGAGACTGTTAAACATTACTTTAATTTTCTGCAGATTAATTTTTAGACCCACCCTTCTGCTTTGCCTCTACAGGTCAGTGAGCATACAATGCAGTTGGTCCCCTGAGTTACTAAGCAAGGAAATATCATCAGCGAATCGCAAGTTACAAACGTATTCTCCATTAACTCTTATCCCCAGTTCTTCCCAATCCAGGTCGCTGAATACCTCCTGTAAACACGCTGTGAATAATATTGGAGAGATCATATCTCCCTGTCTCACGCCTTTCTTTATTGGAATTTTGTCGCTTCTTTTATAGACGACTACGGTGGCTTTGGAGCCGCAATAGATATCTTTCAGTATTTTTACATACCGCTCGTCTACACCCTACACCCTCCATGACTGCTGAGGTTTGGACTGAATCAAACGCTTTCTCGTAATCAATGAAAGCTATATATAAGGGTTGGTTATATTCCGCACATTTCTCTGTCACCTGACTGATAGTGTTAATATGGTTTATTGTTGAGTAGCCTTTACGGAATCCTGCCTGTTCCTTTGGTTGACGCAAGTGTAAGGTCTTCCTGATTCTATTTGCAATTACCTTAGTAAATACTTTGTAGGCAACGGACAGTAAGCCGATCGGTCTATAATTTTTCATGTCTTTGGTGTCCCCTGTCTTAGAACATCAGAACAATTCGCTAACATTCGAATTATTTTAGCGTTCTTCCAAGATTTCGGTACGCTCGAAGTCATGAGGCATTGCCTATTCAGGGTGGCCAATTTTTCTAGAAGAATCTGCCCACCATCCGTCAACAAATCTGCTGCTACCTGATCCTCCCCAGCTGCCTTCCCGCTTTGCATAGCTCCCAAGGCTTTCTTTACTTCTTCCAGCGTTGCTTGTGTGATTTCCAATTCCTCTCCTCCATTATCGACGTGGGTGCCACTGGTACTGTATAAATCTTTACAGACGTCCTCAGCCAAGTGACTGAAGACTTGTGTACGATTTCATCCATATTAGTAAAGATATTGCCGGCTTTCTCTCTTAACGCATACATCTGATTCTTGCCTATTCCTAGTTTATTCTTCACTGCTTTTAGGCTTCCTCCGTTCCTGAGAGCATGTTCAATTCTATCGATGCTATACTTCCTTATGTCAGCTGCCTGACGTTTGTTGATTAACTTGGAATGTTCTGCCAGTTCTATTCTAGCTGTAGAGTTAGAGGCTTTCATACATTAGCGTTTCTTGATCAGACCTTTCGTCTCCTGCGATACCTTACTGGCATCCTGTCTAACGGAGTTCGTGCCAAGGCATTTAAATGCGTGCAACGCAGTTCGTGTCAACGGAGTTGTCGTGTCAATGCATGGTCCAATGGGACGAGCACACTGGTCCTTTGAGCGAATTATGGTGATCTTCTAGGCGCATGCTGAGGCACTGGCTAGTCTACCACCAACTAGTTCAGCTGTCTGTCATTTTAATCTTCTTTCATGACTTCAGCAAATTTCCCCTGTAATGTTTAGTTACGTCAATGTTATGGCAACACCTCTTGAAACAAACCTGTAGCAGTAGTACGCTGTGATTCTTTACATTTTTTTCCCTAATACTGCTCGTAAACGGAAAACCTTGTAAGCAGAAATTATTTACAACGTCGAATCACTTATAAGCGATGAAACGTCATTGCAATAAGAATCGGTTAAGAGGCAGATGAGTCGTTATCATGCGACTTCAGCAGAACAGCGAGAGGTCACGCACAAGCGCGCATGATGAACACGATTATTTCCGAAAGTAATGTTTCTCATCGGAAGAAAACGGTTATCAAGATTTTCAATTCCGCATTATGGCAATAAATTTGCGCAACTAAACTCTGACACCCAGCAAGCATCGGCATAGGTTTCACTGTTGTCGTGGAAGTTCTCTTTCCTGCGTTCTCAAGACATTCTGTGCTCACACGAGACGCACGCACAACACGTGTGCAGTTAGCAAGCACGGTTACTCACCTTTTGAATGGTACGACGCGGTAGAAAAGCGCCCTCCAAGTTGCCGGTGCTGCGATGTTTCTCCCAGCATACATACCGGTGCATAGTGGACCAACAGTGGCACGCTAACCGTACGCATTATTTCTTTGCGACGTCCACCCAACTTTCCACGACAACCATGAGACAAAGGGAACGCACTCCACGGCATGAACATCGTTGGTCCACATTCGGCTGGCGCGCCACGCATACGGTGAGTTTGCAGCGAGATACAAGCTGTCTGTGGCACTTATGCGCACGCGAACTAAGTCACATTTCATTACAGGAAACACAAAAACACATTATCAAACAAGCACATCGTTCCAGCTCGCACACCCGACGACTCGTCGTAAACAGAGTGACAGGCTAATTGGATGGATGCTATGAGCGTCCCTTTTGCAACGGGGCGGTGGGTGGGGCCACCAACAGGTCACATGGGGCCCATCAATGCCTCGGCCAGCGTCATATGAGTACTTGTGCATCTGCCTAACTGCGCATAACTGTTGCAAGACAAACAGAACCACAGATAAGTATATATTGTAAGCTATACCTTGGCATAGAACGAAATTCTATGACGCATTTTCAATTTTGATTCGCTTCTGCTATCTGCAGCCATCAAAAGCATGGCCTTTGAGATCAAAAAATTTTATCCTTATAGAAAGCCGTCGCTGTGGCGTTATTCGAACGATTTTCACTTCGGTTACTTCTTTTAAAGCCCGTGAATTACGCATTTCGCTGCACCCCGTGCTACCTGCGCCGTCACTTCATTTTAAATAACTTCCTGCTATCGTTAACATCAACTGTATAGCCTCAGACATCGTTGACGCGACCTGTGAGGGACACATGTGCAGTGTGCGATGCTTCAGTGCCAGACGGAAAGCGTCACATCTGCTCGTGTGGCGCCGCTTACACACCTGTCGTCCGTATCTTGCTTTCGTGTTAGTGTGTTTAATGTGCGCGGGTTGCACTCCTGTCGTCCGTGCTTTCTTTGTTGATCGTGCGACCCCCGAAGATTCCTCGAAAAACTCACATGTCTCGGCAGCCTGTATTTGTCCTATGTGGTATTTGCCAGAAATGTGCCCTGGCGTACGATGTGCTTCCAACCAACTACTACAGTGCGTTTCAGCAAATAGACGCTGCCGCTTACGCGCTGTTTTCCTTGTCATGATGGTGTCAATATGCACAATTGTCGGTTGCCACTTAAAGACAAGTAACATAGCGGATAAATCAAACAACGCGGAACAAGGCACATGCTATAGGTTTGCACTGTTTACCAAATGTAATAACGGGGTAACACGAACTCACAGTGCTTTTTAAAAGTAAAGAAAATGACGTTGCTGTTTGGTGCCTATAGCCCTGATAAATTGGAATCGTTTCCAGAGTACTCGGCGCTCACGCTGTGTTATGTCGTTTTCTTTATTTTTGTCTCTTAGACTGCCCCCGACGATGAATCTGAACCACTCCCACCGAAAGCCAAGGGTCCAAGTGCCTTAATAAACTATATCCTAATAACGGTACCTTAATTAACATCGTCTTCATTAACACCAATGATAATGGATTCGACTCCCACCAATAGCCTTGGGTCCGAGTGCTTTAATTAACTTTATATTAATTAAATGTGCATTAATTAACATCTCCTTCATTAACACGAAAGCTCGTGGACACGAGTCCCACACAAGATCATGAGCTCGAGTGCTTTATTTAGCTATATATTAATTAAATATGCCCTAATTAACAGCATATTTAACAGCAAAGGTCGTGGGTTCGAGTGACTAAATTACTATATCTTAATTAACTTTATTTACTTATTTATCACAATACCCACAGCGCCCGTAGGCATTAAAGCGGGGGGGGGAGAAGGAAACAAAGAAGCAATAAATAAAGCAGGCAAAACAAAACATATACCCGGAATGCTTTCATACTCGCACATACACACCAAAACACAAAAACACTATCTTACTTCAGTGGGCGTATACAGTTTGAAAATACATCATTTGATAGTATCATTGCGACATCGGATGGTAGCCTGTTCCGTTGGCTTATGGTTCTGGGGAAAAATGACATTTTAAAGGCTTCAGTTTTGCAGGCTATTTCTTTAACCTTATTTTCATGGTCCAGCCGTTGAGAAACGTAATCAGGCTTGGAAAAATATTTCCCGGGATTTATACCTGTTCGAGGGTGGAATGTGTTATGAAAGAGTTTCAGTCTGAGATATTTCCTGCGTTGCTGCAGTGGCTCCCAACTGAGGCTTTCTTTTGCTCTTGAAACACTAAAATTCCTAGTGTAATTTGAATAAACAAATCGAACGGCTATGCTTTGAATTCTTTCTAAACTGTTCACGTCACGTGCCGTCCACGGATCCCACACGGCACACGCATAATCCAGAACAGATCGGACATTTGATTTGTACAATGATTCGTTTGTCTCCAGTGGCAACTTTTTTGCATTTCTGCGCAGGGAACCTAGAATGCGGCGTTCTTTAGATGTGATATGATCAATGTGACGGCTCCAAGAAAGAACAGGTGTGAAATAAACGCCGAGATGTTTGTGCTCCTGAACCGATATTATCATGGTTGAATTTAAAGAGTAACATAAGTCATGAGGGGTTCTTTCCTCGAGAAACGCATATGAACGGTTTTTTTCATGTTAGCGTGCATGTGCCACTTGTTGCACCACTCATTTACCTTGTACAGGTCGTTTTGTAAAACATTGCAGTCATGGGTAGTATGAATAGTCCTGTACAAAACACAATCATCGGCAAATAGCCTGATTTGCGATGAGATACCGGAGCAAATATCATTTATATAGATAAGAAGTAAAAGTGGTCCTATGACTGATCCTTGGGGCACTCCAGAGGACACATCAACTTTACGGGATGTTTTGCCATTAAGCACAACTTTTTGTTTTCGTAATTTTAAGTATTTTTTATCCAGTTAACAGCCGTACTGTTCATATTATATTGGCACGCACTAGTTACGCTAGAGGTCGAGGAAGAAGAAGTGTGCGTGGTAGCTGCTGCAAACACGAACTGTAAACGGCTGTTCGCTTAGAACTGACTGGCTGGCTTTTCCTCTCGTGACAAACTGGTGGAGGTGCTGGGTACGCATCCATCGTATGCCTACGGGTCCTGAACCAGAAGCTACCGACGCCAGTACCTCGGGGACGGCAGAAATCTATCGAAGCAGCCGTCGCCTCCAAGGTCTTCCACCGCAATACAGTCCCCTGGCAAGCTCCGTGAGGAAGATGTCAACAACTACCGCAAGCCAAACCGAGGTGATCCCAAATGCTCCCGTACCATGCATTCTCAACGCGCCTCGCACGCCTAACCCGTTCCATGGCGACGCCTTTGAGGACGTTGAAGACTGGTTGGACCATTTCGACCGGGTCGCCGCCTTTAACGACTGGGACGATCGCCGTAAGTTGAAGAACGTCTACTTTTCCCTTTTAGACGCGGCGAGAGTATGGTACGAGAACCACGAAGCCTCATTTACCAGCTGGCAGGAGTTTTACCGACTGCTATGCGAAGCCTTCTGCACTCCCGAAAGGAAAGAAAGAGCCGAACAGGCACTGTCTTCGAGGTTCCAAATGCCAAACGAAACCGTCGCCATGTTCGTCGAAGACATGACGCGATTGTTCCGTCGGGCGGACCCACTAATGCCAGAAGACAAGAAGGTGCGTCTGTTAATGCGAGGCGTAAAGGAACAGCTTTTCGCGGGCCTCGTGCGTAATCCTCCTGCAACAGTCTCTCAGTTCGTTCGTGAGGCAACAGTCATGGAACGTATGCTTCGGCAGCGGCTCTCGCAGTATGAACGCCAGACCACCATGACTGCTGCATGCTCTCTCGTACCTGCAAATGATGACAGGGAGTCACTTACCGAGCTAATACGACAAATTGTTCGAGAAGAACTGCAAAAGTCCTATGCATCGGCTTCGACACCTCCTAGTGCCGCGGTTCTTACGGATGTCATTCGAGAAGAAATCGGCAAAGTGGTTCATCCCTCGCCACCAACACGACCCGAACCTCCCACGTTCTCGTACGCGGATGCTCTTCGGGCTTACGCGCCGTCGACGGGCCGTTTTTCGCAGCCGCCTGCTGGGATTTCTCGACGCTCCCAAAGTCCAATCCACCGCACGAATCCGCCAGCACCCTTTCATCCTGGTCCGCGCAAATCTACAGTATGGCGCGCCCCCGACAACAGTCCGTTGTGCTATCACTGCGGGGAGGCTGGTCACATGTATCGCGATTGCCAGTACCGACGGATTGGTCTGCGGGGATACCATCCGGACGCCCGTTGCCCGCGCTATGGCGAACGCCCGCACGAAATCGAGAAATACTTAGAAAGTAACCGGCTTCCTCCTGCCCAACAGCGAAGACAGTCACGGTCGCCTTCACCTCGTCGGTACGCGTCACCGAACCGTGCTCGACCCGCCTTTGATTCCGCTGGAGTCAACGGTGGAAGCCCGCGCCGGGGAAACTGAAAACGGCGACCTCCGGGGGTGAGGCCGCTGTCATGCGAACCGTCAAATATCCTCCGCCGACGCCATCCCCTCGCGACGTACCACTGACGCCTTCATTCGCAACTGCGAAAAAAACTTCTGCTGCTATTACTGCTTCAATCGACGGTTATCCAGTAACTGCACTTGTAGATACAGGAGCTGACTACTCGGTTATGAGTGCCTCACTGGCGACTCGGCTACGCAAGGTGCTGACAGCGTGGGACGGCCCACATCTGATTACGGCCGGAGGACACCTCGTGTCACCCATTGGACGATGCACCGCCAGACTTGCAATTTCTACTTCGACTTTCGTAGCGTCTTTCCTTGTGCTGCCCAAGTGTTCTCGGCTAGTTATACTGGGCATGGATTTTCTCCAGGAATATGGGGCGATCATTAACCTTCGTGACTTGTTCGTGACTTTTTCTAACTATGTTTCTTCGGATTCGAATGTGGCGGATGAACATCACCGCGCGGCTTTACGCGTGGTCGATGACTGCGTGACGTTACCGCCTCGAAGTAGCATCTTCGTCCTCGTTGAATGCCCTCAAGAACAACTAGGAATAGGCATCGCCGAAGGTAACCTCACCATATTGCTGGATCGCGAAGTCGGCGTCGCACGAGGTCTCGTAGAGCTCCAACATAGGCAAACCACGATTCTAGTTACGAACTTCAGTGGCGAATACAAACACTTTGCGAGGCATACCACCATGGCCTACTTTGAAACGGTGGCCGAGTCCAACGCCTGTGCTTCGGTAACGACAATCTCGATTCCGGAACCCAGCGATGTGGACTTGACCAGTTACATCAACGTCAACCCACAGCTCGACCAAGACGAGAAGGAGAGGCTCCTTACTCTGCTATCGTCATTTAGCGACTGTTTCGCCACCACGTCGAAGGTCAAACAGACTTCTTTAATCAAACACAGAATCATCACTGAACCGACCGTCCAACCTGTTCGCCAACACGCTTATCGCGTGTCGCAAAGAGAACAGGATGCTATTCGTCATCAAGTGAAACAAATGCTCGACGATGATGTCATTCAACCATCGACAAGTCCTTGGGCTTCACCTGTTGTATTAGTTAAAAAGAAAGACGGTTCACTAAGATTCTGTGTCGATTATCGCAAACTGAACAAGGTCACGAAAAAAGACGTTTACCCACTTCCTCGAATTGACGACTCCTTGGATCGCCTGCGACATGCCCGTTACTTTTCTTCAATGGATCTACGTAGTGGGTACTGGCAAATTGAAGTTGACGAACGGGACCAGGAAAAAACGGCGTTTATAACACCCGACGGTCTCTATCAATTTAAGGTCTTCCCTTTTGGATTGTGTTCCGCTCCGGCCACATTTCAACGCATGATGGACACAGTTTTATCTGACCTCAAGTGGAACTCGTGTTTAGTCTACTTAGACGATGTAGTTGTTTTTTGCACCACGTTTGAACAACACATCCAGCGGCTTGAGGCGGTTCTTCAAGCTATCCGCACCGCCGGCCTCTCCCTGAAGCCCGAAAAATGTCACTTTGGCTACGAGGAGCTCAAATTTCTAGGTCATATTGTCAGCAGCACCGGTGTGCGCCCTGACCCTGACAAAGCCCTGGCAGTTGCTCTGTTCCCGATACCGAAGACAAAACACGATGTCCGCCGATTTTTAGGGCTTTGCGCGTATTACCGCCGTTTTGTACCCAATTTTTGTGAAATTGCCGAACCTTTGCAACGACTCATCAAGAACGACGTCACATTTGTTTGGGGCCCAGCACAATCCGACGCCTTCCACGACCTTCAGCGACGTCTACAGACACCACCGATCCTTGGTCACTTTGACACCGAGGCTGACACAGAAGTGCATACTGATGCTAGTAACGTTGGTATCGGAGCGACACTCGTTCAGTTTCAAGCTGGTGTTGAGCGCGTTATTGCGTATGCCAGCCGAACCTTGTCCGCTGCTGAAAAAAACTACTCAGCAACTGAAAAAGAATGTCTGGCAGTCATATGGGCTATCCAGAAGTTCCGCCCATACCTGTACGGACGCCCCTTCCGTGTCGTCAGCGACCACCACTCTCTCTGCTGGCTGGCGAATCTCAAAGATCCTTCAGGCCGTCTCGCAAGATGGAGCCTTCGGTTACAGGAATTTGATGTGACCATCGTCTATAAGTCTGGCCAGAAACACACTGACGCCGACTGTCTCTCCCGCGCCCCCGTCGAACCCGCACCACTAGATACTGACGACGATTCTGGTTTTCTTTGCACTCTTCCGTCTTTAAACCTTGCTCAACAGCAACGCCAAGATTCCGAGCTCCAGCCCTTGATTGAATGCCTTGAAGGACGCCGCCCACAACCCCCACTGCTGTTCGCGTGCCACTTGTCCTCTTTCTGCCTACGTGGCGACATCCTATACAAGCGGAACTTTCACCCTACGGCAGCGGTTTTCCTGCTCGTTGTTCCCGCTACTCTCCGCGACGACGTTCTACGTGCATGCCATGACGAACCAACGTCCGGGCATCTTGGTTTCACGCGTACTCTCGCGAGGATCAAGCAGAAGTACTATTGGCGAAAACTCACAAAACCGTGAAGCAGTACGTCAGAAGTTGTCGAGATTGCCAGCGCCGCAAAGTTCCACCACTAAAACCAGCCGGTCTGCTTCAGCCTGTCCGACCTCCTTGCTCACCTTTTGAACAAGTCGGGATGGATTTACTTGGCCCATTTCCCAAGTCTTCGGCTGATAACCGCTGGATCGTCGTCGCCACCGATTACCTCACTCGATACTGCGAAACACAAGCCGTTCAGCGAGCTACTGCTTCAGATGTTGCTAACTTCTTTATCAAAAATATCGTCCTTCGACATGGTGCTCCCGCTGTCGTCATCACAGACCGTGGTACGGCCTTCACTGCCCAGTTGGTCCGAGACATTCTGCAGCTGAGCGGAACAACGCACCGTACGGCAACTGCGTATCACCCGCAGACTAACGGTTTAACAGAGCGTCTCAACAAAACGATTGCGGATATGCTTTCCATGTATGTTGCCACGGATCATAAAAATTGGGACGAAGTGCTCCCGTATGTGACATTCGCGTACAACACTGCCTTACAAGAAACCACCGGGTTTCCTCCTTTTCGTCTGGTCTACGGACGCGACGTCACCACTATGCTCGACGTGATGCTCCTACCAACTTCGTCTCAACCTACCACAACCTATACAGACGCCTTTGTTCAGCGTGCCGAAGCGGCGCGGCACCTTGCGCGGCAACGAATTCTATCCCGACAAAGTCAAGATGCTCGTCGATACAACATATGCCATCGAGACGTCACATACAACCCGGGAGATCTTGTATGGGTTTGGACCCCTATACGTCAACGAGGCCGGTCAGAAAAATTATTGCGCCGATACTTTGGACCCTACCTAGTTTTGCGTCGTCTAAGTCCTGTCAATTACGAAGTTATTCCAGCCGACACTTCGCACCACTACCGTAGACCACGTTCCTCTGACATTGTTCATGTTACCAGGATGAAGCCTTACCTTTCGCGCTGACTCTCATCCACAAACTTTGTGATGCGGCCCCTGTCGTCTCGTCCGTTGTCTTTCTCATTTCTTTTATTTTTCCTTGTGGCATTTAACATCTCCCCAACTTTATTTATTTATTTCTTCTTTTTTTTTGGAGGGAGGGGTAATGGCACGCACTAGTTACGCTAGAGGTCGAGGAAGAAGAAGTGTGCGTGGTAGCTGCTGCAAACACGAACTGTAAACGGCTGTTCGCTTAGAACTGACTGGCTGGCTTTTCCTCTCGTGACAATATATTTGCAATTTTTCTATAAGTAAAGAGTGAGGGACAACATCGAACGCCTTCTTAAAATCTAGAAACAAACAGTCAACAAAAAACCCTTATCCAAAGCTCCTGCTAAATCATGCGTCAGCACAAGCAACTTTGTTGTACAGGAAAATCCACTGCGAAATCAATGCTGCTGGGCGCTGAGCAAAAAGTGCGCGTTCATGTTGCTCATAACATTACTGTAAAGCACATGCTCAAGCATCTTACATGCAACGCTAGTAAGCGAGATAGGCCGGTAATTCAAAACACTACTTCGCGGTCCACCTTTATGCACAGGGACGACATTGGCAATCATTATGCAAAAAAGAAGTGAGGCGTGCAGACAGGACACAAGAGTAGAGAAGTGGACAACACGAACAGCTCCACTTCTCCACTCTTGTGTCCTGTCTGCGCGCCTCACTTCTTTTTTGCATAATGAATCATTACTAACTAGCTCAGCTTTCTGTCGTTCTAAGACAGTGGCAAGTTTCCAGTCATCTGGTAAAGATATTTCCAATAAAGATTTAGTAAAGATTACACACAGATATTTGGACACCTCCCGTGGGCACAAAGAAAGCAGTGCTGGTTACAAAGCATCAGGCCCAGTTGCTTTAGACGCATTCAATGTTCTGAGAGCTGCCTCTATTCCTCGTTGGTCGATCACGATATCGTCCATGGGCTCACCCACCACTTGGGTGGATCGCGCCAGAGTGTTTTGAGTGTCAACACGAGCAGCATATACAGAACTTAAAAAAGAGATGAACCACTCGGCTTTTTCAATGTCGTTATGGATGGTAGCACCGTCGCTATTAAGAGCAGGTGTTGATAATATATCTTTACTGTTCATTTTAAAGAATTGCCACACTTCTTTCGGTCTTTTCTCTATACGCAGGTGGAACGTGCTAAAGTATTTATCTTTGGCTGTCTGCGTAGCTACCTTCATCTCTTCAGTTTTGTTTTTGTGTTTATCTTTACGCTTCAACGAAGGGTTTTTCTTATAAGCAGCGTAAACGTCAGCTCTCTGCCTGGCCTTGCATTTCGCGTGTCGAGAACACCAAGGCTTACTTTTGCCACGCCGCGCAGTCATAACGGATGATGGGACATATCTTTCACGCATCTCGAGTAACTTGTTCTTAAATACTTCCCATAGTTCTTCCATATTCATGAATTCAGCCTGTGTCTCAAATACATTATAGTAGGAATCTAGACCCAGGGTCATTTCACAGACACGTGCTTTTTGATAGCTATATTTACGCCATGGACCACTGTTAGCAGCTCTCACATACTGCAAATTCATATCGCACAATACAGCTTCGTGGTCGCTTATGCTCGGCAGCACTACTGTAGAGCGCACCGACTCTGGCGTGTTAGTGAACAATAAATCTAAAACATTTTTTGATCGTGTGGGCTCTAGAACTAGTTGTGTTAGCTCGAAGAGGCGACATATCTTCAACATTTCTTTACTTGACTGGCTGCAAGCGCAGTAACTGGGATCTGCCAGAGACCAATTGATTTCTGGAAGATTAAAATCACCGCCTATAACTAGATAATCGGTGCTCACGGTTTCCATTGCGGCGGTAAGCTCACCTAGAATATTAACTTTGTTTCCTGGTGGGCGATAGAACGAACATACTGATAATGACCTCAATAATTCCTCAATCCAATCTCTACCCACAACATTTCACTTTGACTGCATTCAATATCAATTTCCCGGGAGCACATTGTCGCATCCACTAAAATAAAAACGCCGCCCCCGTAACGATTTCGGTCCTTACGCTAACAAACTGTGCCTTAATTACCAATGCCTTCATTTACAAAGGTCGTGGGCTCTAGTGCCTTAAATAACTGTATCTTAACTGCGCCTTAACATCGTCTTCATTACCAGCAAAGATCAAGGGTTCGACTTCCACTAAGGGTCGTGGGTACAAGTGGATTAATATACCTATATCTTACATACCTGTCTTAATTAACTGTGCCTTAATGAACACCCAAGGTCGTGTGTTCGCAGCATTAATTACCACCATAGGTATTTGGTTAAACTCCCATGAAAGGTTGAGAGTTTGTAACCTCTATGTACATCGTGTGCCCACGCCTGGCATCGTACACATTCATATATGTACTTTGGCATTAGAAATAACACAAAAAAGCTGTATACTCTTCTCATCGGAAATCCTAAGATGCATTGTCATTTGAGTCTCTGAAGTACTTTGTGATGCCAAAAAACATTAGACGATGCATTTCTTATGAATGTCTGATGTCACATTAGAAACACATAACGTGCTCTACAGAAACTCATGGTTCATTTTCATAAGGGCGGTGCGCGTAAGGTCTAAGTTGCCTGCAAAAGGCAATGATTCTTTTTCTTTCTTAGGACAACAAAGAAAAAGAAAAAAAAGAGAAATCCCTGTGTCTTAGGGACACAGGGACACCCTTTGCACTGGAAACCGCACAAGATTGACACGTGAACTATTTCAAAGCGCAAGCGCGTGTAGAGCAGCCTCCGAAAAGGACTGGCCGAGGGGCGTCCTCCGTGAGAGCGCACATTTCTCCGGGCATGGTTGTGGGCTGCCTAATACGACCACAGAAAGAAAGGCGTAAGAAAGAAGTAGCGCAAGCAGAAAGAAGCCCGAAAGAAAGAAGAGCCGTGTCCCCGTTGCTAGTCAGCACCTGCTATACGGAGCATGCGCAGCGCGGTGTCCATCTGGGACCTCCAGCAAGCCGCTTTGTGTAAACATTTTAATAGTTTAACAGGTATAATGTAGCAAGTAACCTCTGTATTTAGGCAGAGGCGCTCAATACTGTATGCCTATACTAAATGTTAAAGTTTTAAAGGTTATTGTAACCTCTAGTCTAACAGCACGCCTAGTTCACTCTAACAGAAGTTCACTTTGTGAAGGTTGATGTTTAACTTGTAGATTAAAGGTGCACAAATCTGTGAGAATATACCCCTTTAATAAACGTTACCCTGCAAGAGTAGAAACGCACGGCGGTGATTATTTTCCGGTTATGATAAAACGTCGCCTCATGCGGAGTGAAGGGACTCATTGGAAAAATTTTCGTCAGTTTTTAACTAACTCATTGGGTGAAAATCGGAACTTTCAGTTTTGCAGATATATTGTGTGAGTCTTACAAGATCTGCACAAAGAGAGACGTAGTCCCAAATGAACACGCTGTATTTACCGCAGAATACGAATGTCTAAGAGCAATCACAAGACATGCAGAACGCGCTTGCCGTCGTAGCCGAAAACTGAATGACTGCAAGATGGCACAAAATGTTCACTCAACTTCGCGTAGATGCTTACGGATAATAGGTACGATACAATGGCGAGGATACTGCGTGTCGTTGTCTGCTTTCACTCCAGTTTCCAGAACATTGTGAGTTGTCCAATCCTTTAGTGGTTCAGTTACCCAGAGCCATGCTTCCGAGCCCTTGCCACAGCTAGAAATATCTGTTGCTGTCGAATTCTGTCAACGTTTATCTAGACCATTGCATTTACTTGCCTACAATTTACCAGTTTCACGTCACGACACCCCCCCCCCAACTTGATTGTGCGTTTAGAATAATTGAAATGTGCGCTTACGTTATGCCCCACAAAGACAACTGCACGCCCATAGGGCGTTATGTATGTGATGATAAAGAACCTCGGTCCAGCAGGTAGAATGGCTCTTCTGGAGATATTTAATGATATCTCGATAAGAGAGTCTCTTCAAGATTCATGCAAATCGGCTCGTGTAATTCCAGTCCTGAAAAAAGGAAAGACTCCACTTTGTTTTGACTCCTGCCGACCCGTAGGTCTCAGAATCTGTTTTTATAAACTATTGGAGAAGATGGTAGACAATCGACTGCAATGGTGGAGCGAACACACAAAAGTGCTTTCGAACTACATGACAGGTTTTCGACAAAAGCGGTGGGCAATGGATGTAGTATAAGACATTGTCCCATGCGTCGAACATGAACGAATGTGTGTAAATGTGACAGTAGCAGTATTCTTAGACACAATGAGAGTATTCGACGTTGTAAGTCACATACACGTCCTTGCTGCTATGTTAGAGCTCGGTCTACATAGCTGAACACTGTGCAAGCGGAACACTGTGATGGATAACAATTTTTTTTCAGCTAAAGAAAAATATTTGTGGAAACAATTGAAGGAGAAAATAATTATCATGCCATTACCCAGGGGGTGTCGCAGGGCAGTGTTTTCAGTCCGTTTTTATTAAACTCTGTCATGGCAGCCTTACCACAAGAACTACCGTCTGGCCTGCAGTATTCTCTGTACGCAGATGACATCGGCATATGGGCCTCTGGTTTTCATATACAAGACATTCGAACAGCGCTGCAAGAAAGTCTTTATATTATCGACACCTTTTAAAAGAAAAAGGCAAGAGTCTCCCATACGCGGACAGTCGCACATCCTTTCACTAGACGACAGCTGAATGATCTCAAACTTCCACATGAAGGGCAAAGTTTGTTGTTCTTGAAAGAATATGCATTTCATTGCGTTATTCTTGTCCGCCAGTTGACATGGGCATCACACATCTGCGCAATTGAAAAGCAAACCAATACTACAATAAACTCACTAGACGAATTCACTAGACGGCAGCTGAATACTCTCAAACCTACGCATGATGGGCAAAGTTTCATGTTCGTGAAAGAGTATACATTTCATGACGTTATTCTTGACCGCCAGTTGACATGGGCATCACACATCCGCGCAATTGAAAAGCAGGCCAATACTTCGGCGACTCTCTGGCACAACATGGGGGAGATCAGTCTCTTAACTATTGCAAGTTCATAACGCACTCATCAAACAAAAACCTGCTGAAGGGAAAAAAACAATCACAAAAGACAAGAAGTGAGGTTCACAACCACAACGACTCGACTATCAACTGACAGACTGTGATACAATCACAGACAACTGATACGTTGTGGTGTGAACCTTTCTTCTTGTCTTTTGTGACTAGTTTCTTCCCTTCAACCATGTACCAACTGGCCCGGATTTCAACGATTCTGAAAAACTCGCTTACGCGGCACCTATTATACATGGTTTATCGAAAATTTCTGAGGAAGTTTTTCAACATTTATTGGCAAGGGGGCCGCGAGTGTGGCTTGGGGTACCGCAGGCTACCGCCGACGAATACGCCGAAAATCCTGTCTAGACCACATGTCAGCGAGACGCCGCCATTCCGACGTAGTCTGGAAGCAAATAATACACCGACGAAAGACGACCTGACGACACCACGTACCAGCCACAGGTCAACGTGGCGCAGCCGCGATCCGACGCCAAGGCCTCACTGTAACGCAAGACAAAGAACCACCGACATCGACGTGCTTCTAGACGGCCACGCAGTCACCGCCTTAGTAGACACAGGAGCCGATTACTCCGTCATGAGTGGACCCATCGCTGCCCAGTTGAAGAAAGTTAAGACTGCATGGGAAGGCCCATAAATTCGGACCGCTGGAGGACACCTCATAACGCCGATTGGAATGTCCACGGCAAGAATTACAATTCATGATCGGAATTACCCTGCCACCTTCGTTATCCTCCAACAGTGTTCACTAGACGTCATTCTCGGTATGGACTTCCTGAACCAACACGGCGCAATCATCGACCTGAAGTCGAAGTCAATAACGCTGTCGGAAGATCAAGCGATACCGCCGGAGAGCCCTCGTAGTCACCACGCCTTGAGTGTGCTCGTAGTCACCACGCCTTGAGTTGTTATTTCTGTCCGCACCGAAACACCCGCTGACGTAGAAAGCGTCATCGAAGGCGACCAACGTCTACTGCTCGACTGCGAAATTTTCGTCGCAAGAGGGATCGCTCGACTGCACGGAGGAAACACGAAAGTGTTGCTGACAAACTTCAGTCAGGAGTTCAAGCACATCAACAAGGGCACGACGATCGCATACATCGGGGAAATTCTGGAAAGCAGCAATGCGTTTGTCCTCTCGGATTATGTCGCATCTTCCCCGATGACCGTCGTTCCCGAACCAGACTTCGACATAAATCCAAGTCTCCCCATGATTAAGCAACAACAGCTCAGAAGTCTACTTCGACCATACAAAGAGTGCTTTTCGACGTCATCAAGGATTCGACAAGAACCAGTCGCAAAGCATCGCATAACAACCGAAGAGCGTGCACGACAACTCCGCCAAAGCACTTATCGACTTTCTACGCGAGAACGTGAAGCTATAAGGCACCAAGTCGACGAAATGCTGCGCGACGACATCATCCAGCCGTGAAAAAGCCCTTGGGCATCTCCTATAGTTTTAGAGAAGAAAAAGGACGGAACCCTACGTTCCTGCGTCGATTATCGTCCTGTGATCAAGATCACAAAAAAGGACGTATACCCCATCCCACGGATAGACGACGCATTCGGTCGGCTCTGCAACGCTAAACACTTCTCGTTGATGGACCTCAAGTCTGGCTATTGGCAAATAGAAGTCGACGAAAGAGATCGCGGAAAGACCGCCTTCATCACCCCAGACGGCCTCTACAAGTTCAAGGTTATGCCATTTGGACTGTGCTCGGCGCCTGCAACGTTCCAGCGCGTGGTGGACACGGTTTTAGCAGGATTGAAGTGGCAGACCTGTCTCGTTTACTTGGATGACGTCGTTGTCGTCGCCGGAAATTTCGACGATCACCTTAGGCGGTTTGCAACAGCACTAGAGGCCATCAGATCATCAGGGCTTACTCTGAAGCCAGAAAAGTGCCGCTTCGCTTACGGCGAGCTTCTGTTTCTAGGCCACGTCATCAGCAAATCTGGAGTCCGCCCCGACCCGCAGAAGACAGCTGCCATCGCAAAGTTCCCGCAGCCCATCGACAAGAAGGCATTGCGTAGATTCCTTGGCATGTGTGTCTACTACAGGCGCTTGGTCAAGGACTTTTCACTCATCGCGGAGCCGCTAACCCATCTAACCAAATCTGATGTCGAGTTCAAGTGGGAAACGCCGCAGGCCGATGCATTTCAAGAACTCAAACGACGCATGCAGTCGCCGCCGGTACTTGCGCACTTCGACGAGTACGCCGATACAGAAATCCATACTGACGCCAGTAGCCAAGGCCTCGGTGCCGTTCTAGTCCAGAGGAGAAACGGAGTCGAACAAGTGATAGCTTACGCTAGCCGGTCGCTGTCAAAAGCGGAAGGCAATTATTCTACGACTGAAAAGGAATGCCTCGCCATCATTTGGGCTACAGCGAAATTCCGCCCTTACCTATATCAGAGGCCATTCAAAGAGGTCAGCGAACATCACGCGTTGTGTTGGCTAGCTAACTTAAAGGACCCATCAGGACGGCTGGCACGGTGGAGCTTCAGAATACAAGAATACGACATCACTGTAACCTACAAGTCCAGACAAAACACTCAGATACCACTTGCCTATCACGCGCCCCCCTTGACCCGCCGCCGCAAGATAACGAGGATTAGGACGACTTCCTTGGAATAATATGCGCGGAAGACTTTGCGGAACAGCAACGAGGAGACCCGGAGCTAAAAGCATTGGTCGAATATTTGGAAGGGCACACCGACGTTGTCCCTAGGGCATTTAAGCGTGGATTGTCTCCGTTCACGCTTCAAAACGACCTACTCGTGAAGAAGAACTTCTCACGAGTCCGCGCCAACTGCCTTCTTGTGGTTCCGTCGGCGCTGCGGTCAGAAGTACTGCACGCCCTACATGACGATCCGACCGCTGGGCACTTCGGTTTCTCCCGGACGCTGTCGAGGATACAAGAAAGGTATTACTGGCCGCACCTTAGGGCTGATGTCGCCCGTTACGTCAAGACATGCCGAGACTGTCAGCGACGCAAGACACCACCGACAATACCAGCGGGATTACTACAGCCGATCAAGACTCCTTACCAACCTTTTCAGCAGATCGGGATGGACTTGTTGGGAACGTTTACGACATCAAATTCCGGAAATAAGTGGATCATCGTGGCGACGGACTATCTCACTCTTCGCTGAAACTAAAGCTCTACCGAAAGGCAGCGCAGCTGAAGTGGCGCAATTTTTCGTCGAGAAAATCCTGCTGCGACATGGTGCTCCAGAATTCCTCATCACCGACAGAGGAGCGGCTTTTACAGCAGAGCTCACCCAAGCAATTCTGCAATACAGCCAGACAAACCACAGGAGGACAACTGCCTACCACCCACAGACGAATGACCTCACGGAGCGCCTGAACAAGACCCTCGCCGACATGCCAGCAATGTACGTCGACGTCGAGCACCAGACGTGGGATGTCGTCCTTCCATACGTAACATTCGCTTACAACACCGTGATTCAAGAAACAACACAGATCATGCCATTCAAGCTGGTTTACGGCCGGAACCCGCCGACGGCTCTCGACGCCATGCTGCCGCACGTGACCGACGAAGAGAATCTTGACGTCGTTACCTATCTCCAGCGCGCCGAAGAAGCCCGACAGCTCGCCCGCCTACGGATCAAGAACCAGCAGTACACCGACAGCCGGCAATACAACTTCCGACGACGCTTCATCGAGTACCAACCCGGCAAACGTGTTGGGGTTGGACCCCAATACGTCGACGAGGACTCAGTGAGAAACTATTTCGACGCTATTTCGAACCCTACAAGGTGATCCCTCGTGTTGGCGAACTGAACTATTAGGTCGTGCCATACGGCATTTCGCATTCACAGCGGAGCCGCTCACGACCTGAAGTAATTCATGTTGTGGGTCTTAAACCGTTTCACCAGCGCTAATTACCTTGGGGACGTCGCACAGCTGAACTTTCGATTTTTTTTTGGACTGTGTCAACTTGGACTTTGTTTCTTTGTTGTTACTGTAACAAATGTCCGTTTTTTATTTTACTATCCTGTTATGTTTGCAGCATCGGGACGATGCCTTTTGAGAGGGGGGAATTGACACGTGAACTCGTTTATCTTTTACGGGTGAGCGCTTTTACCGTCCACAAAATGTTATCGCTCAGCGCAGGACGCGTCTACATGTATCGTAAGTTTCTAGAATGTTGTCGATGTTTCTGTCCGCTGTCTGTTTTCGCCGAACCTTGCGTAATATGATTGCATGTGTGATTGCATGTACGCGAATGGCGTGGAACATTCGACGACTGATCTATAAAAGCCGACGCACTTGACCCACTGATCAGATTTTCGACGATCGCCGACCGTGTTCGCCGTTGTGCTTTAAGTGTAGCCTGTTTTGTAGGCACAGGTTCGCCTAATAAAAGTTTTGTCGTTCACAGCATTGCTACTGTGTTCATAACGTTACCACCACGTGACAATATACTATAGTTGCGAATCGGGCGCACAATAGAGCAGAGACAATCGATCTTCCTCTTTTGCGCAGTGAAGTCCGTTTGCTCCTGAGACAGATATCCTGTCGTGTCACCGAAACTACCTGGTTTGATCAGCAATCTAAGAACTCGTAGTTATACTCTATAGACATATGCATAAGCCTATCAATTCCGTCAAATCTGAAAGGAAACAGAAATTTCCAAACATTAGTGCACCGCCTGCAGCTTGGTACTGCACTTACCATACATTATTTATACAGGATAAAACGTGCCTCTAGTCCGCAGTGTTCTTGTGGCTATCATCTTTTTGTCGAGTCCACTAAATATGGTCCACAGCAAAGGGTACTGCAAGCAAATTTGTTACATTTTTATGGTCAACAGCGGGCCTTAAGAAAACCGCACTTCTTGCTTTGAAAAAGTTTTTCGAGGACACCAACATTTCGGGGAAATAATAAATATCAGTTTATCTTAATAAGCAAAATGGAGACAGAAATGTTGTTCTGGGTTCAAAATTGATTTATGTGTTGATCGTGGTTATTACACGATGTTTAATTACTTGTATTCTGTGCTTGAAGTGTAATTATTTGTGTTCTGCGTTTTGACTTTTCAAAATATTTGACTTTATATGTCCGTATGTGTACTGGACTGTGTCAACTTGGACTTTGTTTCTTTGTTGTTACTGTAACAAATGTCCGTTTTTTATTTTACTATCCTGTTATGTTTGCAGCATCGGGACGATGCCTTTTGAGAGGGGGGAATTGACACGTGAACTCGTTTATCTTTTACGGGTGAGCGCTTTTACCGTCCACAAAATGTTATCGCCCAGCGCAGGACGCGTCTACATGTATCGTAAGTTTCTAGAATGTTATCGATGTTTCTGTCCGCTGTCTGTTTTCGCCGAACCTTGCGTAATATGATTGCATGTGTGATTGCATGTACGCGAATGGCGTGGAACATTCGACGACTGATCTATAAAAGCCGACGCACTTGACCCACTGATCAGATTTTCGACGATCGCCGACCGTGTTCGCCGTTGTGCTTTACGTGTAGCCTGTTTTGTAGGCACAGGTTCGCCTAATAAAAGTTTTGTCGTTCACAGCATTGCTACTGTGTTCATAACGTTACCACCACGTGACAATATACTATAGTTGCGAATCGGGCGCACAATAGAGCAGAGACAATCGATCTTCCTCTTTTGCGCAGTGAAGTCCGTTTGCTCCTGAGACAGATATCCTGTCGTGTCACCGAAACTACCTGGTTTGATCAGCAATCTAAGAACTCGTAGTTATACTCTATAGACATATGCATAAGCCTATCAATTCCGTCAAATCTGAAAGGAAACAGAAATTTCCAAACATTAGTGCACCGCCTGCGGCTTGGTACTGCACTTACCATACATTATTTATACAGGATAAAACGTGCCTCTAGTCCGCAGTGTTCTTGTGGCTATCATCTTTTTGTCGAGTCCACTAAATATGGTCCACAGCAAAGGGTACTGCAAGCAAATTTGTTACATTTTTATGGCCAACAGCGGGCCTTAAGAAAACCGCACTTCTTGCTTTGAAAAAGTTTTTCGAGGACACCAACATTTCGGGGAAATAATAAATATCAGTTTATCTTAATAAGCAAAATGGAGACAGAAATGTTGTTCTGGGTTCAAAATTGATTTATGTGTTGATCGTGGTTTTTACACGATGTTTAATTACTTGTATTCTGTGCTTGAAGTGTAATTATTTGTGTTCTGCGTTTTGACTTTTCAAAATATTTGACTTTATATGTCCGTATGTGTACTGAACTCATGCACAAAGCTTTGCGGTTCATGTACTAATTTATACATTGGTGTTGTACTGAGTGCAAGAGTTCCTAACATTATTCTCCCCTTTTGCGCATATATGCGTCTTTTGCTAAGTGACAAGGAGTAGCTGGTGCCGCCATAAAGGTGCCAACCTCTCCTGTTATTCATTTTAATAAAAAAAGCGACCCCATACTTCATGTCACATCATGGTAGAACTGCACTCAAGTTCCCAAAGAAGCCTTGTAAGAGGCCAGAGGAAAACGAGAAGGGGTTGAAGCAGTGTTGTCAAGCATCGCATACCTAAAATGGCGCATCACTGCGAAGAGGTTCCCAAGGTTAACCGGTTGGCACTCTTGGTGGCCTGTATTGGACTTGCACCCCCACGGTGTTGTGTAGCAGCGCGTGCTCGATGACATGATTTTTGATGGCATGTCTGGGAACTCCCATATTAGTGCAGTGACATTTCCATAAGCAAGCGCTCTCGGTCTGCATGGAGGTGAATGAATTATAGCCGACTCCTTAGAGGCTTACGTAGGCTGACCCCTTACAACGCGCACACGCCGGATAAATACGTCACCAAGAAATCGTAGACGACAACGATCTCTGGCCGTGCAAGCCGGCCACGGAAAATCCCTTTCGCTCAAGTTACACATCGGCTGCGTTATTCCAGAAGACCACAATCACCAGCAAAAACATGTGGCGAACCCTTTGTCCTTGGCCTAATTGTGGATACTAAAGGGAAACAATGGACCATTTTCTTTTAGAATGGTAACATATTTAACCGGGGTAAGCACGCTAGTTGGTGGTCGTTATTGGAATGCATCATGCAACCGCACAAAAACAAGGGACAAAGACTGTGTTGTGTGTTGCTTCTTTGTCCCTTGTTTTTATGCGGTTACATGATGCATTCCAATAACTTTTAGAATGGTCCAGTTTCAATACTTATCCTTCTGTACTTCTAAGACAAGTCCAGCAGCTTGATCTTTTTGAACTGCGCTCAGTGATTTTTTTTTTCGGAAACTGCGTGTTTCGACTTAGTACGAGCCTCAGGAATCTGCTCTATAAAATTTTTGTCGACTGTAGGACTCGATTATTGTGTTTAGTGCTGATTTGTGTGTGGTGGTCGTGTGTTGTGATACGCCTTGCTCTTTCCCTTTTTCCCTGCTTTTCAAGTTGGAGGACGTGGTGTCCCTTTTTAGAGGCAGTTGATAGCCTGCTGCTTCTTTCTTTTCTGTCTTTTTTTTAGAGTGCATTTTGCCATACGCAATATTACAGTCAAATAAATACGTCTAGACCTCCTTCGTGAAGAAGCTGCAAAAGTAGCCTATGGAACTTATCATCCATAATTGACTTTTCGTTGCTTGCGTGCTTCTTTCTCTCTTTGTATGTGAAGTGTTTATGCATGTTTATACGATCAGCAACACAGAGGCGATTTTTTTTTTACCGATAAAGGCTGGTAATGCGTACTCCGCGAGAAAGCTGCTAAGCCCTGTCCCGTCCACAACAGAAATGACCCTCACCATTTGGTACAGTGCAGGCACCCCTAGGCGCGATTGCCTTGAAAGAAATCCATTGAAGCGTCAGTATGGCAAACACCGCCTCCATCATTTTGTGATTGTGATGTTTCTTTCAATCCAGTATGTTTCAATACCAATGTAATCATCATTATATAATCTCAAAATATTGCGCCCGAAAGACTGCTGCTACCTATAACGTGTAATTGCCCAAAGTTCTGCAGGCGCCTCAGATAGTTCTTTCGCTCATGGATCGTATTTTTATGTTGTTAGGATGGATAGTTGGGCGTGTCGGTTAGGCATGATCTGAAGTGAAGGCGCTAAAACAACGGTGGACGAAGACAGAACACACACACACACAGGGCGCCACTTCGAACAATGTTTAATAAGGAAAAAAAAACGCCACTAATTTATACTAGGAGCGCAATCACAGTTTCTCATTGCACATTCGCGTTCAGGTAAAGTAGTTCTTTGAGTGATAGGGATATCGATGCAACGCTTACGCACTTATCACCTGCCTCAGTGATCCTTTTGGCCTCAATTATTAATCGAACCCATTTGTCAAGACTTCTGGCAACCACAGCAAACGCGGTCTGGCGTGCAAACGCGGTCACTAGCGACCGCGTTTGCACGCCTTGACGACAGGCCGACATGAAATGTCGCAGCGAAAGTCAGTCAAGGCTTTGTTGACCTTTTTACGTGACAGTTGCCTATTAGAAAGACTATAATGACCCCATTCCGTCCTTTTTCATATTTTTTTCTCACGCTTTTATTTTTGCCACGCTGTTCTTGCCGTCTTTACTTCCCATTTCCCTTCTCCTAGTGCAGAGTAGCAAACCGGAGGTTTTAACTCTGGTTAACCTCTCTGCCTTTCCCTCATTTGCATCTCTCTCTCTGTCTCTCTCGTACAAGCCATCGTTGGCCAGGAACATGAAAACATTGGTTTACATTCTGTGTGTGCTGTCGCCCATCCAAGAGCTAACGAACGCCCTTCTACTATTTCCATCATTCCACCCCGACGCTTCTGTCCGCGTTGTCGCAACACGACTGAGTGGAGAACTGTGGACGAGCAGCCGATATGCCTCACCTATCGCCGCACCGATCATGTCGCCCGATACTGTCGCAACTCGTGGCCATGAACACCTCGCACGCCGATCTAGCTGACCCGTTCTGATGGAAATGCCCGCATTGTTTCGCTCACCACCGAGTGTAGCAGCGCCGACAACTCTGCTAGGAACACGTCGTACAGCTGCTCACCATCGCCGCGCGGACACCAGTCTCGTTCGCCGCAATCACGACGCCCATCTTGCCGTTCCCCATAGCCGCGTCGCCTTTCGTCCCCTGTGGCTTTTCGCCGCCCCCTTCCGGAAGACTAAGCAATGCAGCCCTCAGAGGTGGTGCTGCAGTGCCTACTACCGTAGCAAATCCTCTGTCTGTGCCCACAAGGAGAAGTGTAATAGCCGTTAAAATAGACGGCGTACCTGTCCAAGCACTCGTCGACACGGGAGCCCACGAATCTGTGATGAGTGATAGCCTACCTAAACGTTTAAAAATGTCCTCACCCCAGCAGCTGCCCGAGTACTTCGTGCGGCCGACGGCGGCGTGCTGGTTGTTCTTGGAATGTGTACTGCGCGCTTAATTATAGCCGATCGCCCTACTTCTGTTCTCTTTGCTGTGATCGACAACTGCGCTCACGAAGTTATGCTTGGATTGGACTTTTTATCCGCTCATTCTGCTCTCATCCACTGCGCGACCGGCGTCCTTCAGTTGGAACTGCCTCAACTGGCCGATGCTCCGAGCACCGGCCCACCGCGCTTGTGCGCGCTTCACGATTTGCTTATCTCACTCGAGGCAGTTACTTACGTCACTTTGACCGCCCAGCTACAGGTTCCTGACGGTGAATACGTGCTTCGCCCTATCATCGACGTGCTTTTGAACCGGAACGTTGCTATTTTGCATATGTTGGTCCCGGTTACTAGCAAAGATATCGTTCTACCGCTTCTTAATTGCAGCCTGTGCCCTCAAGTGATTCTGGCCGGCATGTTCTTGGCCAGCGTTTCAAGTGGTTTCGAATTTGACATTGAGAGTCTGAATGCCGAGAATGGCTTATTAGCGCCAATTGCAGCTCTAAGCTCTTGTTCCTTAACAGATGACTTCGCGAAAATTATTGCACCTGACCTCTCTGCATGGGCCACGGACATACGTCACCTGCCTGAATCGTACAGTGACATCTTTGATTTCAGCGACAGGCCTTTAGGCCAAACATCTGTCGTTCACCACCATATAAACACTGGAGACACGAATCCTATTCGTCGGCGTCCCTATCGGGTATCGCATGCTGAACGTCGAGTCGTCCAATCAGAAGTGGACAAAATGCTCCGCAAAGGGGTCATCGAGCCATCAGCCAGCCCTTGGGCTTCGAATGTTGTCCATGTGAAAAAACAAAGATGGTGCCTGGCATTTTTGCGCCGATTATTCCCACTTAAATGAGATCACGCGAAAAGACATCTACCCACTACCATGCATCGATGACGCCTTCGACTGCTTTTACGGAGCTAAATACTTCTCGTCCCTCGGTCTTCGATCCGGCTACTAGCAGATTTCAGTTGATGAAATGGACCACGAGAACACGGCCTTCGTCACGCCGGGTGGCTTATATCAGTTCAAAGTCATGCCCTTTGGCCTATGCAATGCTCCTGCGACATTTGAACGTATGATGGACTCTTTTCTCCGAGGCTACAAATGCACCAGCTGTCTTTGTTTTCTTCACGAAGTTATTGTTTTTCTCCAACGTTCGGCAGCCACCTTGCCCGACTCGCTGCAATTCTTGCGGTCTTCCGAAAAGCCGGCCTTCAACTGAACTCCACGAAGTGTCAATTTGGGCGTCGTGAAATTATCGTGTTGGGACACGTTGTTGACGCATCCGGTGTCTAACCAGATCCGGAAAAAGTTCGCGCCGTACGCAGTTTCCCTGTGCCACGTTCTGTTTCTGACGTGCGCTGCTTTGTCGGCCTGAGTTCTTACTTTCGCCGTTTCGTCAAAAACTTCGCCGACGTTGTTCGGCCTTTGACAGATCTCCTAAAGAAGAGCACGCTATTCTCATGGGGCCCAGAGCACGCTGACGCGTTCGCCGCTCTTATCGGGTTTCATACCACCCCTCCCATAGTTGCCCACTTTGATCCTTCTGCACCGACCGAAGTCCAAAATTACGCAAGCGGCCACGGCATCGGCGCTGTTCTCGCCCAACAGCAGAATGGTACCGAGTGCGTGATAGCTTACGCCAGCCGCCTGCTGCCACCTGCCTGAAAAAATCACTCCACCGAACAAGAGTGCTTGGCTTTAGTTTACGCTGTCGCCAAGTACCGGCCATATTTGTACAGCTGCACGTTCGGTCGTTTCAGACCACCATGCCCTCTGCTGGTTGCCTTCCCTCCGGGACCCCTCAGGACGGCTTGGTCGCTGGGCTTTGCGGTTCCAAGAAATTTCATTTGATGTCAATTATAAGTCTGGACGTCTGCACAAGGGCGCTGACTGCCTCATCCGTCACCCCGTGAACCCCCCTGATCCTGTTCCGCATGATCCGGTGACCTGTGTGATGGCCTTAACTAACATGACCGACATGTTCGCTTAACAACAACGCGACTCATCCTTACAGTCTATCATCGCCGGAAGCAATCTGGCAGCACCGACAGCGCGTGCCGCATGTTTGTGCTGCACGACGGCATCCTCTACCACCGCAATATCAACCCTGACGGCCCCGAGTTACTCCTTGTCCTTCCTCGCTATCTGCGATCCGTCGTTCTCGAATAATTTCACGATGCACCGACGGCGGGACACCTTGGCGTTCTGCGTATATAAGATCGCGTACGACGCCGGTTCTTCTGGCCGGGTCCCTACCGCTCTGTGCGTCGTTATGTCGCAACTTGCGAATTGTGTCTACGCCGGAAGAAACCTCCCCTGCCACCTGTCGGGCGACTCCATCCAATTGGTGTTCCCTCTGAACCATTCTTTCGCGTAGGCCTTGACCCGCTTGACCCTTTTCCGACGACGGCTAGAGGGAATAAGTGGATCACCGTCGCTACTGATTACGCGACACGGTACGCAATAACAAAGGCGTTGCCGACTAGTTGCGCCACAGACGTCGCCGATTTTCTCCTTCGCGACGTCATTCTCCAGCACGGTGCACCTCGACAGTTACTTAGAGACCGCGGCCGCTCGTTCTTGTCTCGAGTTGCGGACGATCTCTTCCGCTCTTGTACCACTGAGCACAAGCTGTCCACCGCCTACCACCCACAAACGAACGATCTTATGGAACGTCCCAACCGAACACTCACAGAGATGCTGTCAATGTGCGTTTCCAATGATCACCGCGACTGGGACGCCACGCTGGCCTACGTAGCATTCGTGTATAACTCGTCCCGACATGACACCGCAGGATATTCACCCTTTTATCTTTTGTATAGACGCGACACCACATTGCTCTCTGACACCATCCTACCTTCTGCGTAATCGTGATGTTCAGTTCGTTCCAGGTGCTTGGGTGCTGCTTTGGTCACCATGTCGTCGGGTCGGCCTCTCCCAGAAGATTCTCTCTCGCTACACAGGGCCTTATGAAGTCCTACGTCAAGTTAACGACGTCAATTACGAGATCACGCCGTTACAGTTTGATTCATCTTCACACCCGCCGCCTGTTGACCTAGTCCACGTCTCGCGGCTGAAGCCATACTTCGCTCGTAGCTCTTCGCGTACCATGAGCCGAGACGGCGCTCCACCCCACGGGGGTCCTGTTATGGAAAGATGAACGAAGACAGGAAGAAGAAGATCGCGAGACGCTGGCTGCTGCGGGCTGTTGGTGGTCAGCCATTTCCACTACTCGGACTCATTTTGTATGTGTAATGTAAATATAACCTGCTACACTCCCAACATCCCCGTAACAATAGTATTAGCGAAGACAGCCAGCCAATGCCAAAGACCACTTGCGAAATAAAAGCTTCGTGAATTCGGCCCTTGGATTCTAGCACTTTTTTCGACATCTGCGTTCCCAAATTTTGATAAAAATATATTTCCGTTTGAGTTCTTCTGAAAGATTCGTTCGCGCACTGCGAAAAAAAAAACAAAAACGGAGTGGAAGAGCAACCTCAGTGTATTTTCTAACACGTATTTTCGTTTAAAACATCTATCTGAGTTTCTGAGTGGCAGTCTGAGTTTGGGAGTGGCAGTGGCGAGCGACGGACACGCGCTTCCACGGCTTACACGATTTCTGCACTTCTTTCAGGACACATCGGCCGTCACCAAGTTGATCCAACAACCATGCGCTGCTTTTACCATCTGCGATAACCGGCCACGCCCCCACTCTCGGCAGTTTGGCAGTGGCAGTGGCGAGCGACGGACACGCGCTTCCACGGCTTACAAGATTTCTGCACTTCTTTCAGGTGCGCTCCTGCTTTGGCCGTCTGGCTGTCATCCAGCTTTGTTCCTGGAATTTATTTGCCGTCTACGCGGGCTCAAAAACTTGGTTAAAGCAGTTATATTTCTTCGACACCCAGGACACATCGGCCGTCGCCAAGTTGATCCAGCAACCATGCGCTGCTTTTACCATCTGCAATAACCGGCCACGCCCCCGCTCTCGGCAGTTTGGCAGTGGCAGTGGCGAGTGACGGACACGCGCTTCCACGGCTTCCAAGATTTCTGCACTTCTTTCAGGTCCGCTCCTGCTTTGGCCGTCTGGCTGTCATCCAGCTTTGTTCCTGGAATTTATTTGACGTCTACGCGGGCTGAAAAACTTGATTAAAGCAGTTATATTTCTTCGACACCCAGGACACATCGGCCGTCACCAAGTTGATCCAACAACCATGCGCTGCTTTTACCATCTGCGATAACCGGCCACGCCCCCACTCTCGGCAGTTTGGCAGTGGCAGTGGCGAGCGACGGACACGCGCTCCACGGCTTACACGATTTCTGCACTTCTTTCAGGTCCGCTCCTGCTTGGGCCGTCTGGCTGTCATCCAGCTTTGTTCCTGGAATTTATTTGCCGTCTACGCGGGCTGAAAAACTTGGTTAAAGCAGTTATATTTCTTCGACACCCAGGACACATCGGCCGTCACCAGGTTGATCCAACAACCATGCGCTGCTTTTACGATCTGCAATAACCGGCCACGCCCCCACTCTCGGCAGTTTGGCAGTGGCAGTGGCGAGCGACGGACACGCGCTTCCACGGCTTACAAGATTTCTGCACTTCTTTCAGGTCCGCTCCTGCTTGGGCCGTCTGGCTGTCATCCAGCTTTGTTCCTGGAATTTATTTGCCGTCTACGCGGGCTGAAAAACTTGGTTAAAGCAGTTATATTTCTTCGACACCCAGGACACATCGGCCGTCGCCTAGTTGATCCAACAACCATGCGCTGCTTTTACCATCTGCAATAACCGGCCACGCCACCGCTCTCGGCAGTTTGGCAGTGGCAGTGGCGAGCGACGGACACGCGCTCCACGGCTTACACGATTTCTGCACTTCTTTCAGGTTGGTGCACTTTTTCCTGTTAATTTTGCCCTGTGGGTCTATTCTAGCGCCACTGTCGCTGCCAAACCTGTCGAAACGTGGGTGTTGTACATAACTGTTTTTCATGACGGATACAGAGGAAGAAGTTTGCATCGCTTGCAACAAAACAATTGATACTCCTGAAAGCTTGGCCAAATGCAAAGACTCTCAGTACCCATATCATGTACAAGGCTGCTCCGGAGTTTCTGAGTCGGGTAAACCATTGAGTGCTCGTTCTCGTAAAGCGTTCCTCAGTCCTACATGCAAAACGGGGACTTCTCGTAGCGGAAAAATGCCCCCCACAGCCCAGGCTCCTGCTTTTGACATGGCCTCTGCTTTTCTAGAGCTGAAAAAAAACTTGATAGTCTAATGCCGCTGAAAGATAAGGTCGATAACATTGAACAGTCCGTTTAGACGATGTCTGACCATTCAGATGAAATCATCAAGCGTCTTGATAATCATGAAAAAGAAATTACGCACCTGCGAAAAAGAGTGGCAAGGGTCGAGAACACGCGATGCAATGAACAACTCTCTCAGCTTAACACCGATTTGGACGATTTGGAATTCCGAAGCATGAAAAAGAACATAGAAATTCATGGTGTTGCTAAAACTGAGAATGAGAACCGCCTAGCGAAAGTGAACGAAGTGGCTCAGCAAATCAGTGTTGCAGAAATTAATGAGAGTGACATTGAGGCCTGCAACCGCCTTGCCACAAAAGCGAACAAGATACCACCCATTATTGTGCGGTTTCAACGACAAGCACAAAGAGACCAATGGCTTCAAAACAGAAAGTCTTTGGCGGGGAATGGAAAAAACACCTACCTATGTGAGAACCTGACTCGAAGAACTAAATTGTTACTACTGCAAACAAAATATTGGGCCAAGAAAAACAATTGCCGGTTTGTTTGGTGCTCAAACGGCAAGGTGCTTGTTCGCCAAAAGGAAGGTGATTCTGCTCAAATCATTCGAGATGAGAGTGACCTTGTGGACGTAACATAATAAATAGGTTCCATTCATGTCTGTTGAACTTAATACCCCTACAGCATGATGACACCAAATGCATATCCTCTCCCATGCGAAATCAGTAACAGTGTTAGCTTCGAATTGAAAAGCCCGTCAGTACTTAAATGCTTTCACCTTAACGCTAGGTCAGTTAAGAATAAGGTAGATGAATTTTCTATTTTGTTAGACAGCTTCAGTTTCCCTTTTGATGTTGTTATGATCTCTGAGACTTGGCTGACCGACAGTGACACCTTTGAATTGCCATCATTTTCAACTTTTTCCTTGAATCGAAAAACCTCCCGCGGAGGCGGTGTATGCATACTTGTTAATGACCATTTTAAGTGTGAAATTTTCAACGAATTCAGTTACTTGAAGGATGATATTGAAATGCTTTCAGTTAAATTAGGAAACATTGTACTGTCCGTGGTCTACAGGCCGCCGCCTGGTAACATGGACTCATTTCTTGAAACCATGGAATCTTATCTAAGTTTGGCAATGAGCAATAAGTACGATGTGATCATTGGTGGCGACTTCAACATAGATATGTTATGTGCAACAGTGAACAGCGTGAATTTTGACGTGTTACTTAGATGTTACTGTGTCACAAATATGATAACCACAGCAACCCGCATAACCCCTACTTCCCAAACTTGTATTGATCTATCTTTAACAAATATTAATTCTCCACTCATTCACTCAGTAGTTACATGCTGTGATATAAGCGATCATATGGGCATATATTTATTTTGCCAGAAGGAGGTCTCGAAACGCTACCTTGGTGTAAAAGCTATGTATCAATGTGTAACGGAAGGTTCCCTAGAAAGCTTTCGCACGGACCTTCTAGGCGTAGACTTTTCTGACATATATAGTGAAGCTAGGGCGGACAGCGCTTATGACTTATTCCTCGACGTCTTCACTAATGTCTATAACAAGCACTTCGTTCCAAAATTAAAGAGGCTACCTAAAAACAATAAGAAAAACCGTGGATATCACGTGAACTCTACACGCGTATTAAAGAAAAGCACAAATTATGTCAACTATTTATTGATACAAAAGATACTCTTGTTCTCGAGCGCTTTAAGAAATGCAGAAATAAATGAAATTCTGACATACGACAGGCAAAGCTCAGACATTACGAAAACTACTTTGCAGCTGCATTAAATCGTCTTGATAAGATCTGGCGTAAAATCCGGTCACTCGACTCTGGCATATCGCAGGTTACAACTCCAGATAAAATTACAAGCGATGGCATAGAATACTCAGGTATTTATCTTGCAGAAAAAATTTAACAGCTTTTTTACGGCCGCACCAAAGTCCTCAGCAGACACAACTCACATAACTATTGATAGATGTCCCTCGTCTTTGTTTCTGGAACCTGTCTCTACAAGTGAAATTTTTCTCTACGTTCAGAGGCCTAAAGAACAGTACATCAGTGTGATGCGGAAAATATACAGATACGTCCAGTTAAGCACGTCATTGATATCATTCCTGCGCTATTGGAGCACATATATAACTTATGAAACGGCCACTTTTCCCCCGAGATTGCAGATTGCAAGAGTAGCAGTCATATATAAAAAAGGTAGCAAAAATGACCTCGGGAACTATAGACCAATTAGTATTCTGCCCGTCTTCTCAAAAGTGTTCGAAAAGCTCATTCTTAAGCGAGTTGAAAGTTTTTTTAAAATAAACATAGTATACTTTCTGATAACCAGTATGGCTTCAGAAAAAAAAAACCGATGGACGGAACTTGCTCTTTTACACCAGAAAGAACATATACTAAGCAACTTTGAACATAGGAACCTCGTCTTGGGAATTTTCTTAGATTATAGCAGTCTTTGATTGCATAAATCATAGCATGTTGTTTCAGAAGCTTGAATGTTATGGAATTAGAGGCACCAGCATTGGTCTTAATTAAATCTTACCTATCGCACAGAAGACAGTATGTCCAGAGAAACGAATATAAGTCAACTTTACGAACAGTTTCGTGCAGGGTACCCCAAGGGAGTATCTTAGGACCATTGCTTTTTAACCTGTACATTAATGGTAACGTCAGTGTGGATACTAATGTTCGTTTCATAATCTACGCCGATGATACTAGTTTGTTTTTATCTGATGATGCATTATTACGTTCACATCTAAACTACTGCTCATTAGTATGGGGTACTGCTACACAAACCGGTCTGAAAAAACTAGGAACTCTCGAAAAATGGGCCCTCGAGATTAGTTCATAACCTGCCAAGTAGACACTCAACAAAAAACTTATTTTTCAAGAACAAGATCATTAACGGTTTCAGCCTCTATGCTTATAGACTACTATGCACCTACAAACTAGAATAAAGAAGATGCATAAGTAAGATATCTGACTTAGCCCCGATTTAATTATTTCATTGCACATGTCCACGCCGGCATAAACCACACTGGGTATTACCAAAAGTAAGAACAAACTATGGGCGCCAAATGGTAGCATTTCAACTTCCATCCTTACTTAACAAATTAATTGGTGAAAATATAGACTTAGGAAGTATTAGCTGCTCTAACCTTCGCAACTACTTTCTCATTAACGCGTCCCTTTCATTGTCCAACATTTAGACATCCGTGAACGTTTTTCTGTCTAATTGTCTAATTGTGTTATAAGCGCATTTTTGGTTGCTGTTATTTCGCTGTTTCGTAAGCATTTTTGTTCTCAGTTTCTGTACTTGTATTTCTTTTCAATCGGTTTATATTTTTTTCACACACGCAGGTGATTGTGTATTTTGCATACTTGTTTTTATACTAATGCTTCGTTTGACTTTGTATTTGCTGTCGTGACAGAGGTGCCGTCGCATGCCACTGCTTACCTGCTGTACGGAGGGTGGGAACTTAGACAAGCGTCAATCGCTTTTATTCCCATCCCCTCCATCAATGTAATGGTGATGGAAATAAATCATTATATTATCATTATTATTATTATTATTATTATTATTATTATTATTATTATTATTATTATTATTATTATTATTATTATTCGCTGTATTCGTTCAGTTTATTGACCCATGCCCCCCACCCTCTCCGTCATATGTTTACATATTCCTGTAACACATTTTCGTCTACTGAAGCCAAAAAAGCAGAGCCAGTGCATCATTGATTGCGCATTCTGCGCGTGAAGCTTCTTGCGAAGCACGCTGAAGCAGAAGAGACGCCAGCTTCCAGAATCAATTTTATTACTTCAGCCATGGTGTAAAGTGCGCTTTATTTTCATCTGGAACACGCCTCGATTAATAAATACAGAAATGGCAGTAGGGCCTCGTCATAAATCTGTCAAAGGCAGCGAACACTGTACGCTTTAAAACAAAACAAGCAGTCTATGCAGCGCAAGGTTTCTTCTATGGAACAAAACGCAAGGTAAATGATATTAACACAAGCTATCATTATATGCACTATTTTACTCCCTTTTGTGTTGCTTTGAACTGGCCGCCTGAACGGGTCAAAATGGCAGTAAAACCGCTCACGAAGGCAGGCTTTCCCTGAACATCGTACACAGTGACTCGGAATTAAAAACTATATATATATATATATATATATATATATATATATATATATATATATATATATATATATATATACGTTCGGACTCAACTACAGCCCAAAGCATTCCATACCTTAAACTTGGGCGACTGGCGCCGTCATACTCACGGCTCCATTTCCCAGCTTCCAGTTCCGACCTGAACATACACATAAAGCTGTACTGACATATACTGCTGAAGTGGAAGCAGTTTGATTATGGCAAGCTTGGTAACTTCCTTATATTTTAAATTCTGAAGTAGACGCCGCAGTTAGCACTCTATGCACATATGTATAGTTCCTATGAGTCTTACATTGTACTTAGATCAAAAGCGAAAATTATACGAACAAATATCGCGAAAACCATTTAAGGAAGCTCGTCCTCTGTTAAGGATGAAAACCATTGGATCTTATGGGGAATCGCAGGAGATAACCTGGAAGCCGCTACCTGTAAATGTATTCCAGACAACACTCTGCGTCATATTTTATAATATCTCGACGCAGCCTCGATTCGTCACCAATAAGTTGCAAGAAGCACGCAGGCAAAAAAAGAAAGAATGAAAATAACAAGCCGTTAGTTCGCTGCTCAACATTTAGTTCTGTTGTCGCCAGTCGCATTCACTGCGTTGTTCGGGAGCTCCTGCATTCTAGTTAGGCAGCACGCACCATCGGTGCACTTTGCATCAGCGTGTGGCACAGTATCACTCGTGTGAAAGCAAGTCTTACGGTGGAAAGCGGTGCGCCGCTACGCACGAGAAGTTGGCGCTGACGCGGGGACTTGCAAGTTGGCGATCATCGCAGCCAGTCGTAGATGTCCTGCTCAGTGATGGACTTTATTTCTTCCCTGCCATCCATGCTCGGCGCGCTTTCCAGGCCTCCCGTCCTCACGACCCTCGACGTCTGCATCCTCATGTGGTCCGACGTGATCCTGCTTTGACTGCCCGGCAGGTCTTCGAAGTACTGCCTCGAAGAGCGCTCCACAAACGTGCGACTGGCACCCTGGGAGCCGCCGGGCCCAAATCTGCCGCTGGGAATGTCAAAAGTAGCATCGCTGCGAGCGTCAGCTGTGTCGACAGCTGGTGCGGCCGTCATCCTCTCGACGACAGGCAGGTATCCGTCAATAGAAGCCCGGCCCTCGACGCTGGGAATATCCTCAAGAAACTCGGACGTGGCTCGGTCGGTGATGCTGAGACCAGTCCGCACAGTGTCATCACTGGAGATAGACTCGCGTTCCAAACGCGAGAAGTCTACGTCAATCTCAGTCATAGACCTCATGTCGAAGTCGCCAATCGAATTGGACCGGTGCGACTCTGGCAAGGACCTCAGATCAGCTGGGATGCCAGCGCCGGAAAGTGCCTGCAGTAGCGACGATTTTCGCCGCTGTTCTTGGTTCTTGCGGTAACGCGGCGGTCTCACCTCAGGCGGGAATTCAGCCTGGATGGGCGGGTGGAGGTGGTCCTGATATGTCAGGACACGTATGATAACGTCCCACACGCGGCGTTCGAACATAGCCTCATACCGGAAGTCGTGGCTGATTCGGACGTACTCCTCTGTCGTCGTCGCCTCGTGCACGAGCGTCCGGAAGACATCGTCGACGGTCACGAGCGTCCTCCACTTGGTTTTCACGTCAGGCGTAAGTTCTTCAACACCTTCGACAGGCGGTGGGGTGATCAGCCTGTTTAAGACGTCCCACTGGGGAGGCGATGTGGTGCGCGGCATCTTCGGCTCCGGTGAAAAGCTTGTCCGGAGGTGGTGGTCGGCAGTGGTTGTGGTTCGGTGTACTTCTGTAGTATCCGCTTCCCAGGTTCGTCTATCTGTGTACGGCGGCTGTCCAGAAGGCGACCTTGGAGGAATTGGCGATCCGGGTGCGGATGGTCCTTCATCCTCCGGCGCGTAATGCCTGATAGTCACGTCCCAAGAGGGCGGTGTTGTCGGAGATTTCACGAGCTGTTCTGTGGTATCTTTCGTCGTCTTCACGACGTGCTCAGTGGCAATAGTCTCATGCTCCGTGGTGACGAACACCTCGTCAATATTCTTGACCGTGATTTTCGGCTTACGCGGTGCTAACGCCGTTTCGAGAATGGCAGTGATCTCGGACACGGAAGTATCTGGAGCCTCGGAGGACGCCGCTAGCGTACGCAACTTGTCCTGGTGGCGTTTTGTCACGTCCTCGCGGAGATCTGTGTCGCCCTGTTTGGTGACAAGATAGTCGGTGAGAACTTGGGTGGTTCGTTTGGGCTTACGGATGAGCGGCTTCATATCAGCGGCAAACTCGACTTCCGAGTGAGACCAGTCATCGTTGTCGGGGATGCTGCCATACAGAGACGGTGGTCGAGGCTCTTCCTTCTTGCGAACTTTCGTGTAGACAGGAGGCTCAGCCCTGTACGCGGTCGGAGGTTCAGCGACCACGCGAGACACAGCCGCATAGCTCTTCTCCACAGTCTCAGTGTCAAGCTGGTCTTCGCTTTCGGATATTGCTTGCAGCTGTTGTTGCTTCGCCGAGGCTGCCTTAAGGATCATCTGCGCCTGCTGCAGAGACGACACTGATTCATCGCGTTCTTGATCTATCGGATACGGCTTCGCTTTGGCCCTTGGTATGGACTGCTTGTAGACCGTCGCTATCTGGACCGAAGACAGAGACTCGGCCCTTTCAGCGTCCACAGGGTACGGCTCGGCTGCAAAGGCGGCATTATCGTACTGCTTCTGCACCGGGACAGCCGATAAAACGACGTGTCGCTGCTCCACGACCTCTTCGGCGTCCGACGCTGAGGACGGCGACTCGCTGGGGTAATCTGATGGTATCGTCTCGGACCGCTGAGCGGAAACAGGCGTGAGAAGAGCAGCTTCTGAGCCGGAAGTGGAGGCGGCCATTGCCCGTGGAATGCGGATCGGGTCAAACATGGACAGTGTGCCCATGGTTGAGCCGCTGAGCTTGGTGATCTCCGAAGCGGGTGCCGAGGAGATGCCCTTCTTCTTCTTGACCACCTTGATGTTGCGTTTCTTCAGGCAGTAGTAAGCGATTCCTATGCCCAGAAGCAGAAGAGTCAAGAACAGCAACGCGCATATGATGAGGAGCAACTCGACCTCGGAGAGTTTCGGATGCTTCGTAGCCGGCAAAATTGGCGGAGCCTCGATACTGCGTGGTGGAAAATAAAAATGTCACGTTAAGGGGGAAACAACTTAAAATCGTCTGAAAGTGTACACAGTCCGCAAGCACAGTCCGCAGTACAATAGAAACCGGTCACAGCGGCAATATGGTTCAGCTATCATTTTTATTTGAACCTTATTTGCAGTTTGCTCGTGTAAGTTACACGCATAGAACGCCCAAACGAAAGTTCCTGCGACAGATTTTGGCGGCTGCGGTGAACAAAATTGTGGATGCAGTGGCCAAACGACATCCTTCCTAAGGCAAATCATTTCTAGTAACTCACTTTCTTTTTTTACTCTGGAACATGCCGCAACATAAGAAGATAGACTAACTCGTTTAAAGCATTTTAGCCAGAATAGAGAGAAATACGACCTGTCATTGAAAACTGAGTCAATTTACATCTTAGTCAGGGTTGCAATTTTTGTAACAGATGTTGCCGTTCAGTGTTCGTGTTTTGCATTTTATCGTCATTACGACGGACACGTGCAGTTAGAAGATAAGCTTATTCTATTACTCACATAGGCGCAATCACGTTGGTGGGCGGTGGCGCCAGCGGAGGCGGGTAGCGGCAGATGATGGTCTTTATTTCATCTTCTTCGAGCTCCAGGGACCGATGGAAGCGTACAATGATATTGTTGATGAAAACTCGTGGGGCCTCCTGCGAACGAAAAGGAGCGGCGAGGCAATAAAAAATCAACTGATTTAATAGGATCTGTAAAGAAAATTAAGAACAGAAGAGGAATAAAATGGTCTTGAGCCGTGCAAGCTTAGATGCTAAGCAGTAAAAATGCAAGCGCTATTGTGTCGTTCCTGAAACGAATGATGCAATCGTAGTTCGCCCGCATTGTTTCGTCTTCAAGGGCACCTGGGCCATAGAACCTCAATCCTATGCAGCACGAGCGCGTTTCTGTTCCCTTCTAGGAAAGAATCACACATCAGGCCGTTTCAGTTATGACATCATGACACATTTTAAGTTTTTGCAGGTTGTGCGGTAGATAAAAAAATTTAGCCCAGCACTAATCATGAGGCTCATTTCAGCGCCTCAGGTTCCTATGAGATAATGAACATTTTCAAGGAATGCGATTGACCAAGATGGTCAACCACAATCAAATACTTCGTTGCTCAAGTCACTACGTTGAAGAACTGCTTGCCTGCTTTTGTAAGCCCATCAAGGCTCACAGTATTCTACGTGTTCCAGGCCTGGTGCATTATCGAGTCTAGAAGGGAAGCGTGCGCGTGCTTTCTTGCCAAGAAGGCGAGTAGATGAGATGCAGTTCAAGACGAACGTTGTGGCATAAATTTTGTGGCTGATATCACCGCCTATGCAGCGACCTTCAGCCCGTTTCTAGAGGTTCGAAAGCGCGTCTTGGACTTGAAGTTGAATTTTGGGTCTTTCTTTAGCATGTGGGAGGACGCGACACGCAATAAATGCTTGGCAATAATCCATGCAGTTGCTCAGCTGTGAGAACGATGTGAACAGTGCTCGGGCCAGCTGCTCTTAAAATAATTAGTAGTAGTAGTAGTATTCAAAGATAATGCCATCTTGCAAAGTAATACAGCACAATTTGCTATAAGTTTAAGGGAAGCACATAAATACAGGAGAATAGAAAGTTTGCTACAGTATTAATAATAGTAGTAATAAAAATCAAGCAACAAAGTTTGGATTTTTGACGGGCTGCTAAAGTTCGGTTATCGTATACTGTCCCTATCGAAATGCGTCTGCAGCATCAGTGCGTCGTCTGGCACTCAGCAGCAGAACACCATAACCACTGAACCATTGCGGTGGCTTGTTTATATTAACTTAATTACTTTTCGGGCACATGCTGTAGCGTCAAAACTAAAACGGATCAGTGCGCAAGGCATGTACACTTCACAACAGCCGTGCAAGGCTACCGCTATCTTTTTAGAGATAGATTACAAATAATCTGTCAAGGTATACAGTCTTCTTGCACATATAGTTTCCTACTGCAGCGCATAAGGAAGGCTTTTCAGGAATACAGGGAGAGAAACGTCAACTGATTTGGCCACTATAGTTTGCGGTCATGACACATAAAGTGTTCTATGAGACGCGATGTTCAAGGACACAGATACTTGCTACACAATGTTCACATACGAAATACTCATAAAATAATTTCCGGCTAACATCTGTGATCGTACTTACTCTTTCGCCTAAAAAAAGAAAAAGATTCGTATCAGCCGAGTTGCGCAATTCCTCCGGTTCTAAAGTAATTTACAGCGACAGCAGTAGGTATTCACAGCGTACACCGCTAGCTTCTCAAGAACATACAACTTCTTCATTGGGATGCACACCACGACGTCCTCGTCCGCTTCAATAGCAGTGAATACTGCGGCCTCCAATAATACATGTACAGGCGCTACCAATCTAAGAGTCTACGCGTGGCACATAACGCCGAAAAAATAATCCAACGCGAACGTTGCATGCGTGTTTCAGTAGTAGCAGATTGAGGGGGTGGTTAGCGGGTTCATATATATATATATATATATATATATATATATATATATATATATATATATATATATATATATATAGAGAGAGAGAGAGAGAGAGAGAGAGAGAGAGAGAAGGGAGGAAGGAAAGGCAGGGAGGTTATTAGACTTTGCGCAGTCTGCTACGCTACACGTGAGGAGAGGGATGGAGAAGCGAAAAAGAGAGAGAAGCCGCGTGTCTTGATCGCACTTTCACATGCACTAAGCCAGGTGCATATGTAAAGTAGGGCGCTCAAGTCTGTAGCCTTCAGGTACAACGCCAGACTCTAGTTTCCCTTTTTTAGGTTATGCTGAGGGTTAAGCTGAGGAGGTGACCTGACGCCGTAAAGGGAAAGATGGAGATAAAACGCTTTCTGTATTTTCACTCTTGTAGCAGTAAAAATCAATTTGGGGTATTGTTCAGCGCAGTAGCAGTTTCTAAGGTTCGAATTTAAATGTCTACTGGATTGGTTCTTTGAACGATAATGAACTCCTCTGAACTACGCAAATGCGGTTTAAAAAGAGGTTTATGCGCTTTGGCAGAGACAATTTTTGTAAACACGTACAGACAATAAATGCATGCAACTTTGAATCTCATACGCAAGGAGCCGTTGTTGTTTAAAAGCAAGATCGGTCTTCCCTTTTATGTTTCTCACGTGTGTTTTGATCTTATTTGGGATGTCACCTTTCCACAACTCTTTCTCTTGAGGAGGCTATCACGTTCATAGAGGCTGCCATTTGTTCGGCGCTGCCCAGGCGCGGCGCCATCGCTCACCTGCTTGGTGCCGCACCCCTTGAGCGGTATCCTTAGCTCGTAGTACTTCCTCCCGTCGCCGTAGAACTTGCAGGGGCTGGTCTTGTCGTAGTCCACGTACGTGATGCCACGGAAGGGCTCGCTGAAGTTGATTTTCACCACCATCTCGCCGGAGGCACATGACAGGTACGCTGCAGAGTGAGGCAACGGGTTTGAAAGAAAGATCGTGGGAGTCGTGCCCCTATACAACTGTACGCGTGCTGCTTGCAAGCTCGTCTTACGATACGTGTAGTACGTTTGGTCCACCAACAGCGCTGGCCGCGCTCTATAGAAGAGATAAGTTAGGCTTTGTAAAAAGGACACTGAAGAGGAGCACCACGTTAATCAGCATTAATTAATTAAATAGCAAAATTGCATGACAGATAAGCGAAAGGAGACGTCGCCGGCCTGAAGTGTCCGCAGCAGCTAGCCATGAGGTCCTCTATTTTTTACAACGTCTACTACGGCCTCATTTAATTGTTGATCGCTAATACTCATTCAGCAGCAGCAGCAGTGGCGGTGTAGCAGTGTGTGCATGCTTGACTCTTTCATCTCGGCTTCACATGTTTACGCTATCGGCCTGCCTAAACAAATATTCAGCACCTACTCGCGACCCTGCACGTGCAATTAATCGGGCCAATCATCAGCAGCCTGCGTCATCGGGCTCCTGGCGTGATTCTGACAGCTCACTCCGGCTGCCTGCGCCTGGTCGCCATCAGCTTGGCTATGTAAACATTCTACGGACCACTCAACTTCATTCAGCAGCAGTAGCAGTGGCGGTGTAGCAGTGTGTGCATGATTGACTCTTTCGTCTCAGCTTCACAGGTTTACGCTATCGGCCTGCCTAAACAAACCTCCAGCATCTACTCGCGACCCTGAACGTGCAAGTAACCGGCGCAATCGTCAGCAGCGTGCGTCATCGGGCTCACGGCGTGATTCTGACAGCTCACTGCGGCTCCCGGGTCTGTGCCTGCGCCTGGTCGCCAGCAGCTTGGCTATGTAAACGTCCTACGGACCACTCAACTTCATTCAGCAGCAGCAGCAGCAGTGGCGGTGTGGCAGTGTGCGCATGCTTGACTCTTTCGTCCCGGCTTCACAGGTACGTGCACATTTTTCCTGTCTACATATTGCTATTCGTTTAGTTTATAACTTAGTGCCACTGCTGTTGTCATTTAATCATGCCAACTGTCACCGAACTATCCAAACCCGTGGATCCGCTAAAAATATATTTAAAGACAAACTTGATAACCTGCTTGACAAAATAACGACAACTGTAGTATCCAAGCTAGACTCCCAGCCTTCCTGATCATTAAAGGTCTAAAAGACGAGATAGAGGGGCTAACAAGCAATCTTGATTTTCTGAACAGGACTGTTGAATCACTCAAATCTGAAAAAAGGAACTAACTGCAATGAACAAATCCCTGATTGCGCATAACGAGTGTTTGTAAAGACGAATTGGTGATATGGAACAGTACTCGCGAAAAAACGATTTGGAAATCAAAGGCGTTCCGGTTACCGAGGGTGAATACTGCATCACAATTCTTCAAACTATTGCCTATAAAATAGAATGCCCTGTTTCTGTTGATGACATTGATGTCATTCATCGTGTTCTCTCTGCTTCTGAGACAAAGCACTTGCTTGTCCGATTTCACTCTCGAGCCTTGAAAGTTCATCGGCAAAGCCCGAAAGGCACGCCTCAACACTAGTGACATTGAATTCCGCAAAACACGAGGCAAAGATGTTTTTGTGAATGACCACCTCACTCCAAAGAATAAACAATTATTCAGCAAGGCGTTTTAACTGGAGAAAGAAAAAAAGTGGCGTTTTTTTTTTTTTGTGGACCGATGACTGCGTCATTAAGGCGAGGCAGTCTGCTGATAGCAAAGTTTTTCGCATGAGGAGTGACTCGGACCTTGTGATATTCAATTAAACTGACTCATTTTTCTCTCTTTTTTCCCCTCGATTCCTCTTATTCTGATCTGATTGCATGTCGTAGATTTCCGTTAACGACATTGAATCCTATTTTTTGGATAACTATCATTCACCGATTCATTTCAATTAACGTAGTCTTCGCAAATATTTTCGTGATTATCAGAGTCTATTGTATTCATGTGTTCATTCTTTCTCAATTATATACGTTTCTGAGACATGGATGAGTGATTTCGATAAAAATCTTTATGGTTTTTCATCATACAATTCAGTACATTGCAATCGCATTTCATCACATGGTGGCTCAGCTATGTTTATTCGGTCAGACATTAGATGCAAGCGTAGGCTTGATCTTCACTTAAATATGTGATTGTGGGTCGACGTACATTTAGGTTGACCATTCTGTAATAGCCACTGATGGTAATATTGTGTTTGGTACCATTTATAGATCGCCACATTCGCCAATTCCTGCTTTTTCTGAAGCACTTGACACTATACTTGACATTCTTTCAAAAGAAAAAAAGCCCGTTATCATCTTGGGTGACATTAACATTAATTTACTTGACGCATCCTCCTCTTCTATAACTCAGTACGTCAGCTGTTTCTAAAGTCTTGAACCTCTACTCTCCCTCCCCACCCGTTGCACGAATAACGGTTTGGGAACACTTATTGACCACGGACTTTCGAACCTTCTTCATCCTCCCCCCGCATTCATTCTTCAAAGCAATATTACAGATAATTTCCCAGTTGCACTTTGCTTTGAGCACTAATAGTGTAAGCTTTCTTAAGAATAACTTTGATCGCGACAAAGTCATAGAAATGGTATCTAATTCTGATTGGTGTTGTGTCACTTCAATGAATAATGTTGAACCAGCATACACCGCTTTCATCTCTACAATATCCAGTTGCGTATCTTCATCGACAACGTATGTACAGTGCCATAAACGTTATTCTTCCCCTATAAACACATGGTTAACAAAGGGATTACTGCGTAAGAACGATAACTTGTATAAATAACAAAAAGACAGCCATTTATTGTGCATCTACTTGATCGTTACAAGCAATAATGTAACACACTGAGTGCTCTAATGAAGGATGCGAAAGAGCGCTATTATCAAAACGAAATTAATTGTACTGGCTCAGATATAAAAAATACTAACGCTTCATCAATTCAGTTCTGAATAAAACCATTTATCCGCCTATTGCCAACATTCATCATGAAGGATCAGTAATATCTAACTTATTAGACATCGCTAATGCATTTAGTGACTACTACTCCTCTCCCATACCCGTCCAGCCAGTACGCATTACCAATTTGATCATTGTAGTCACTAATTTTTTTCTTTTTCCTGCTACCGCAGATGAGGTAAGAAGAACAATTACTAGTATAAAGTCCTCTAGCGCAGGCATCGATAATATTTCTGCTAACCAAGTGAAACTGATTGCTGATGATATTGCGGATGTTGCCACCTACATAATCAATCTAATTCTTGAAACCGGTGTATTTGTCCGTGAGCTAAAGTTGAGTAAGGTCATCCCGGTATTTAAAAAAAGTGACAGATGCTTAATTTCTAATTATAGGCCGATATCCATTCTCCAGGTGCAGCGGTGACGTAGAGGTAGAACATCCGCCTCGCGTGCAAGAGGTCTGTGGTTCGAATCCCGTTGCCGCGCAATTTTCCACCGGATTAAAAAAAAATACGCGTGTTGATAAAATTGCATAAACAAGCCTGGAGTGTGGCCTGATCCCGGTGACCAGAACCGGTAACACACTTCCTCACCAGAGCAGGATTGGCCACCTTGGTGCAGAACTTGGCCACAACCTGCTAAGACCAACCCTTATACATAGCTTTCATTGATTGCGAGAAAGCGTTTGATTCTGTCGAAACCTCAGCACTCATGGAGGCATTACGGAAACAGCGTGTAGACGAGCCATATGCAAAAATACTGAAAGATATCTATAGCGGCTCTACAGCCACTGTAGTCCTCCATAAAGAAAGCAACAAAATCCCAATAAAGAAAGGCGTGCGGCAGGGAGATACGATCTCTCAATGCTATTCACAGCGTGTTTACAGGAGATATTCAGAGACCTGGATTGGGAAGAATTGGGGATAAATGTTAATGGACAATACCTTAGCAACTTGCGATTCGCTGATGATATTGCCTTGCTTACTAACTCAGGGGACCAATTGCAATGCATGCTCACTGACCTGGAGAGGCAAAGCAGGAGAGCGGGACTAAAAATTAATCTGCAGAAAAGTAATGTTTAACAGTCTCGGAAGTGAACAGCAATTTACAACAGGTAGCGAGGCACTGGAAGTGGCAATGGAATACATCTACTTAGGGCAGGTAGTGACGGCGGATCCGGATCATGAGACGGAAATTATCAGAAGAATAAGAATGCGCTGGGGTGCGTTTGGCAGGCATTCTCAGATCATGAACAGCAGGTTGCCATTATCCCTCAAGAGAAAAGTGTATAAAAGCTTTGCCTTACCAGTACTCACGTACGTACCTGGAGGTTCACGAAAAGGGTTCTACTTAAATTGAGGACGACGCAACGAGCTATGGAAAGAAGAATGATGGGTGTAACGTTAAGGGATAAGAAAAGAGCAGATTGGGTGAGGGAACAAACGCGAGTTAATGACATCTTAGTTGAAATCAAGAAAAAGAAGTGGGGGGCATGGGCAGGACATGTAATGAGGAGGGAAGATAACCGATGGTCATTACGGTTTACGAACTGGATTCCAAGGGAAGGGAAGCGTAGCAGGGCGCGGCAGAAAGTTAGGTGGGCGGATGAGATTAAGAAGTTTGCAGGGACGACATGGCCACAATTAGTACATGACCGGAGTTGTTGGAGAAGTATGGGAGAGGTCTTTGCCCTGCAGTGGGCGTAATCAGGCTGGTGATGATGATTTATTCTCCCCTTTTTTAGCAAAGTAATGGAAAAACTACGACATGTTCGCCTGTCTAGCTACCTGACGAAATTTACCCTATTTCATCCAAAACAGTTTGGTTTTAGAAAAGGGTACCCGACTAACCTAGTCACCCGCTTTGGTTGCTCAGTGGGTACGGTGTTGTGCTGCTGAGCACGAGGTCGCGGGATCGAATCCCGGCCACGGCGGCCGCATTTCGATGGGGGCGACATGCGAAAACACCCGTGTACTTCGATTTAGGTGCACGTTAAAGAACCCCAGGTGGTATAAATCTCCGGAGTCTCCCACTACGACGTGCCTCATAATCAGATAATCAGATAGTGGTTTTGGCACGTAAATTACCCTAATTTAATTTAATTTGTTACTAACCTAGCCCTCATTTACTTCACAAAAAAAGTAAACTATAAATTGACAATGGTAACATAGTTGGTTCTTTTTTTTTTAGATTTTACTAATGCTTTTGATGCACTTAATCATGACATGCCTTTTTCTAAACTTGCATATTATGGCATTATTGGCAACTCTGCCAAACTTTTCCGTAGTTACTTATCTGATCGTGAGCAATTAATATCCATCTCCGGCATCTATTCCACTAAAAAATAATGAACATCGGCGTTCCGCAAGGCTCAATTCTGGGCCCGCTTTTATTTCTACTATATATTAATGACCTTCCACAGTGTAACCACATTATCAGAATGCATCTTATATGCTGACTACAAGACCGTCTTATGTTCGAGTAATTCTCTAAGCAACATTAAAACAACCCTTAACGCAGAACTTATTAACGTTAGTGTATGGTGTGCTAAAAATAAGCGTTTGATAAATACCTCGCAAAGTAAGTTCTTAATTTTCTATTCCAGGTCAAAATTAACTCGCAAGTTATGCCCCTCTTTATAAACACACATCCTATTCATCTATCACATCATTGTTCCTGCCTTGGTATCAAACTACATTCCCGCTTAAAATTTAATTTGCATATTAATGAGCTACAGCGGAAGACTTCCTATGGTATTAGACGTTACTTTGACTTGACTAATGTGGTCACTTTATAATATGCATTCATTCACAGTCATCTAAATTACTGTATTGCTTCCTGCAGTCAAACATATCATTGCCACCTTTCTTCCCTCCAACATGTACAGAATCAAGTCATTCGCATTCTCATCAGGAGCAACCGAAGTTCACATGCTACTGATCTGTACCGGGAACTGCACATACTGAATATTGACAATCTAATCAAATTTAATGTCTGCACATTTGCTTGTCAAGCAGTTAAAGACAATAACCTTCTCAAATTTGTTCTTATCCGACACCTTATTAATTCAAATAATACGCGCTTTTCCTCCAATAACAATTTTATACTCCCTAAGGTACGAACTAACTATGGTTCACAAAGAGCAGCATTTGTTTTAATCAAACTTTTGAATTCTTTGCCTTTTAACTTTAAGTGTGCCTTTTCTATGTCGTCATTGAAACATCAGCTTCGCAATTTCATGTTGAACCTATAGCACCCTTTATTGAATCTGTCTTTTAAAACACAACTTCAGCCCTGTCGTTTTTAATACTGTTTGCTTCGTTTCCTTCTTCAGCTTAAGCCTTATCCCTATCGTTTCATATTTTCCATTATATTATTCTTTTGCCTCATTATGTATTTGCATTTGCATTTTTTAATTCTTTTAATTCGCTGCTTTTTTGCTGTCAAGTAGTGTTGGTGTTTCGTTAACTTTATAAAAGGTCCCCCTACAGTGTTTACACTATGGGACCTTTTTCTGTACTAAATATCAATACTCTTGCATCTGAAAAAAAATGCGTTGTATACATTACAGCCTTAAGCGCTGAACCTCGGAATCATCAACAAGTATTCCTGCGCCGAAGCAGCCTACATACGAGAACATACATCTAAATCACGCTGACGTACTCATTAAAGTTTCGGCGCTTCATTGGAAAAATACCGACTTCTGGGTCTTCAATAATCATTATTTTTTGGCCTAATAATGGAAAAGTGGTGCTTTCAAGCAATATTTTATGAGCCTAAAATGATTTATTTCTGCTCTCCAGTGTCTCGTCAAATTTTAAAAACACCGCTGGAAGACGCTGAAGAGATGACTTCGTATGAATCTCCAGTAGGTCCACATAGATAGCACTAGCCCTATGGGTATATCGATATCCGGTAAGTTATATATTGTACACAGTCAGGCTAAAGCTTTATCGTGTTGATGTCAAGACCTTTACACCGGCGGGTACAGGTAGAATACGCTCATTCTTTGCACCGTCTTTGTAGCTCCACAAAATTCCTATACAATGATGCGATTTCTGCTAAACACATCTCTGGCATTTTCGTGTTTAGCAGCAGTTTGACTCGGAAGCGGCTCCGAAGAACCACCCATTGCCCAGATGTCTTTCGTCAAGGTGTATTAGTGTGTTTGCTTTCATTTGTTCAGGTGCTTGGCATCGTTCGGCCGCTGGGCAGGATGCGTGCGCCTACCTCTGGTGCGGTTGGTGAGTATCTCGCTGCTGAACTCGTCGGCGACGGCCTTGTGCACGACGTTCTCCACGTGGCTGTCGTCGCGGACGCCCTCCTGGCAGCGGCCGCAAGGCGCGAGCTGCGATCCGTGCAGAGAATACGGCGAATACATTGGGGCGACAGCTCCGCTTGCGTCGCATTTGGCATAACAAGTGCGCGCAAATCTGTACAAACAATCACAGCGCGACACAATAGTAAGTCTTCGCTCCTCAGCTGTAAGAGAAATTGCAGCAGCAAAGCAGCAAACTGCTCTTTCTGCAGTTGTTTTTCTTGACTCATTACTGAAGGTCGTAGATTACCCGTTACCACTCTTCTAACGCCATGACGTCGTATATCTAACGTGTGGCAAGTTTACTCCTCATTTACGCCCGCGTTACAGGGTCCAGCATCCTAACAGTGGAACCTTGATAGAAGGACTGAGAACAAATGATGGTGCAGCAATTCAGGTGTAGTAAACCATACTGTGCAGGCACAAAAACACACTGCATCAGGCCTGGTGGTTCCTGTCGTAGTACCGTTCAACGGCGCCGCGTTGCTCGCGTGGAAATGCCTGACTTATGCATTGAATATGAACATAAGGCGATCAATATTAAACATAAATAACACTCAAAGAACTTAGTCAATCACTCTCAAAAACCGTGTCTATACTAGTACACGAACAGACGGCGGAAAACTAGGCGACTGCGTAGCAGACTCAGATGAGAGTAAAAAGAACAAATGATCCATGAAATCATAAAGAAGCGACATATTCGCAACCGTTATGCAAATAAAAAGACAACGTTGTAATGGTGCAACAGCAGCGATATCGTATGGTCGTATGTTTCCACGTATTCCCCGACACTGTCAACGGGTGAACGCCTAAAAGTCAAGATGTGGTCTCGTTCAACGCTCTGAGGACCTATATGTAAGCCTACACATTCGCGATCCATTAAAATGAGAGGAGAGCAAAAAAGAAGAGAAAACTTGTGGGGAGGTTGCATAATATTGTTTCGCTGCTCCACACGAGGAGACAATAGTGGGTGTTTAAAAAGGGTGACCTTTAGAATAATTAAAGATCAAAGAGAAACAAGGTATGCCCTTAAGTGAGGAATCATGCAACACGTGCATTTAATTTAATATTCTTTAAACACAACCTCATTGCCTTTCGAAAATGAAGTAGCACATTCCACGCCTTCATTGTCTGTGTCGGCCGGAACTAGATCGGAACCAACCGCGAGTATAATGTTGTCCAAGTTGTGCAGAGAAATGGCAAGGGCTTTTCTCTGCGCATAAAACACATTACACTTGCCTAACAAAACGCATCTAAGGCGAAGTTCTTTGTTCATTGCACAGATGAATGTCATTACGTGGCGGAATTGGTCCAGCTGCTTCTGTATCCATTGCTTTTATTCAGCTGCACTACCTTGTAAGTGTAAGCGATATAGCCCAGTAGAGTTTAGTTTCTATTCGCTTGATGTGAGTGATTTATCAACGCATGCGCGTGCTTTGGTGCGGTTTTCATATAAGCGAGCATTCCTACTTCTCGTAACGTGTCCTCTTTCTTCAGTTGTTCCGTATAGATCTAATGAACCCTGCCGTGTTCACAAGTACGTATGAGTTCCCAGTGTTGCCATTTTCCTTTCTATAAATGTTAAATAGCTTCGTCCACCAATGTGGTGGATGGCTGCTTGAAGTCGAATAAACACGAAGACAAACGTTTATTCCCACAATTTCCCTTTTAATGACCTTGTCGGGAATGTGATAGAAAAAAAAATATCTAAGCGACTCGTGTAGTACGTCCCGTATGCCCCCGCTGCATCTTGAAGCTCTCACGTTCACGCCTCTGCGTGCACTTGTCACTGCGCTCATCAAGCACGTTTTCGATCATTCTTCGTCCGCTTCCGCGTTCCCGACGACGCTGAGACGAAAACGCAGCGCTCTCGTATTTCACACGTTGCAAATTAAGGATTATATATATACATTGTAATTCTACCCAGTGTTGCACTTTTTCTCTCGCAGAACTCTGACCGCGGACGCAGAACAGAGTTACACGAGAGGGAGCTACATTGCATGTCCGCATTGTGCGCAGTACCACTGTAGTCCGCAAGCACGAACACCATTTGCCATCTTGCCAACCACTGAAAAGAATGCCCTCCTCACATGCGTCTTTTCTCTCCACTTTGGTAAAGAACAGAAGTAATCCCTCGGCGCACGATAACGACATCTACGAGCTTCACGTTGGAACTCTGCACGAAGTGCGTCTGCGCCTAAGTTCGGCCGGTGAAGAACGACGACGAGAAATCCAGCGGGCGGAGGACGCGCCGAGCGAAGACGCGCGGCGTGTAGCTTGCGGTTTTTGTCCGCGAGAGGTCGCGCGTTACCTCTGCGCGCTTCGCTCGTCGCAGCGTCCGACACGCGCTGGCCGATGCGGAACTGCGTCCACGCGATGCAAGCGAGCCGCGGCTTGCCGGTCATAACCCCGGACACACGCACGTTCTGCCTCACCACCACAGCGAAGAACCATAAATAAGGTGAGGAGTACACCTTTTTTTCTGTATTTCTTCTTCATTCAAAGCGGCGGCCCCAATTCTTTCCCGTCCCCCTCGAAGAATTCGCCACCCGTATAGAGGTGGAGTTTGCTTGTCTTCCTAACGGTACACGCATACACACACAAGCTCAGGTTGTGTGGTGTTAGTCCCTCGAGAGGTGGTACGTGTGTGCAAGTTTTCAGCACGTGACCGCGCACGCGACAAAGCGAAGCGTGCCTGAGGGTGAAGAGACGGCAACGCTATGGCCGTGTGCTCGCGGCCATCGCTTTCTTTCCGCCGCGGTGGCACGTGTAATGACGAGGCTTCCGCAGCGGCAAATAGAATCGCCAGCGCCCCTTGCATGCGAGAGTGGTCTCCCAGGCTTCTCCGAAGAACGGTAGATGACATTCTGCTTGTGGAGAAAATGGTTGTTACTGCGCGTCAGAAATAACGGAGGCGTCGAACTTCATGCTTGGTTGCCTCGGGTGCGTTTGTTTTGGGACAGCCAAGGTTCGAGGACACATACGGGCCCTAAAGCCTTGACCGAGGTCACCACTTTCGGTCACCGCTCTCTTTCTGTTTTCTTACCCTGTTAGGTAAGAAATAATAAAGAAGAAACACGCGAGACTGACGCGGAAAAGTACCCCGACTTAGCTTAATCCGCGCTTGAAGTCGACTTTCATCCCGAAAACGGGATTCCTCGCAACGGCGTTTTCCCCTAAGAAAGTATTCGTTTTTCTCTGGAGGAAGGAAAAGACAGGAACAGACTCTAATACCGAAGTTGTGACGCATCGATCGCGTAGTCTCACTCTTTCTTTTTCGTCAACATGTATCATGTCAACTGTCATTTCCACTGGTTTATCATGTCAAACTCATAATAGCAAATAGTACAGGCTCTTCACTTTGCATAATCGTAATAAAGTAGGAAGAACGTACTATCGGCAAAAAAATTCCCGGTCTTGGGCTTCGCGTAACAGTTCAACTTCAGCTGTGTTCCTGGGCTGCGTTTCTGGATGAATGAAACACTGCGTTTGCGGCACGTACTACTACCACGCTGTAATTTTTGGACCCTTCTGCCCTTTTCTACAACAACTTTTCTCTCTCTCCCTCTCTACCGACACCCTGAACTCCAAACCATCTGCACAGACTTTGCAGAAGTTCAGTCTTACGGTTGTGAGGCACGTAAATTTTAGGCGCCTACAACACATGACCTAATGAATATTTTTTGATTTATTTATTTAAAATACCTTACAGGCCCTATGGGGGCATTGTGTAAGGGGGGTTACAAAATCAAGGGGGAAAAAGAGTAAACAGCCTTCTAAAGTGTAATACAAAAGATACGCCTCAATGCAGGGCTCATCAACATTACAACCAAAAACATGTGAAAGGAACAACTGAAGTAATGAAAGCCCACAAAGGTACACTTAAGGAAATAACACGAGTAAAACTCAACGTACGGTACTAATACTAGAAAGTAAAATACACGAAAAATGAACATATCAGGGAGTACAATTCTTGAAGGGATATTTAGGGAGACAGACGCAAAAAGCTATAATATATACAGGGCATACAAGTGAACACGTGACGCAGCATAAAATAGCATTTCATATGAGCGAGATGCATCAATAAAACAATCACAAGGCATAAAGGCATATAATATTTTATCTATGGTGGTCTTGTCTTGCCTACTTTATGCAGTCCATGGCTGCGGTAGATATACGCTTGCCTTTTTTTGTATAGAGAAGGTAGCTTTAAGCTTTCATTCAGGGTTGGGGAGCTCGTAGGGACGGGCCAAACGATTTGTAGTTGCCTACAAATGTGCGGCCGCATTTATTTCACTAATTCAGATCATCAATACAACACTAAACACGGCAGGTGAGGCTTCGATAGTTCGCTTTGAAATACTGCATGCAGCAACGAAGGATTTTGGAGCCCTTCTAATTTTTATCAAAACACCGTGCAAGAAATCTTCTTCAGTACCTCTGAAACATCACGGCGTCTACTTAGCGACAACGGTGCTTTTTATCCAGTCACGTGCAAACGGATGAACCATCTCCTTTTATTTCATTTTGGTAGCCTTTCACAGTTACACGGTACATAGGAGCTTTGCATAAAAGACAAGAAAGGGTCCTTACAACGCTGTTACATATTGTGGACTTCACAACAAAGTGTGTGGCGTATTAAAATCTCATGCACGGACGACTTTTTATAGAAGATACAGGGTAAACTTAGCCTATGTTGAAACGTTGTTCAGATAGGAATGCCATTATGCCAACCGTTTATAATTTTTTGTCTACCCATACCATCCTGAAAGTGACACGGGCTATTTCAAGCCATAGCTTGAAAGTTAAATCCGTTTTCGCATTATTTCAATGGTACTCCCTGCAACCGAACCTCTAATATACGTAATGTCTCTGCTACTGCGGATTAGCGAACCAAACAACGTGTTTCCGACAAAAAAACATCGATGCACGAAGGTGCATAATCTGATATCCATAACGGAAACCTGACTTACCGCGCATGCCAGGAAAATTGTCGCTGATAGAAATATTGTTTCCATCCTCATAGAAAGGCACCTGAAACGATAAACGACGTGAACGTAAGTCTCACATGCCCCCGGATAACAAGATCCGACATTCGAACTAACAAAAGAAAGCTGAAACGGAGATTGAAGAAATTACCTATAGTCGTCGTTTGCACACACATTATAATGCACGTTGTCCTGCACATGGACTACGTGGTAATTGCCGGCAACTGCGTTTTTCTTTATTCATTCCCAATAGATTGTCAGAGCTTTCTGTGAAAAGTGGTTGTGTTGTCATGTACGCAATAGAAAGCAACAAGGATCTGCCGCTGTATAGTTTAGTGGCTACCCGCCGTGGTTGCTTAGTGGCTATGGTGTTAGGCTGCTAAGCACGATGTCATGGAATCGAATCCCGGCCTCGGCGGTCGCATTTCGGTGGGGGCGAAATGCAAAAAAACTCGTGTATTTAGATTTATGTGCACGTTAAAGAACCCCTGGTGGCCCATATTTCCGGAGTCCCCGAACAACGCGTGCCTCATAATCAGATAGCGGTTTTGGCCCTTATCCCCAGTGTAGAGTAAGTAGCAGGCCAGAGCAAGTTATAGTTCAAGCCGACCTCTCTGCCTTTCTGTAAATAAATTTCTCTCTCTCCCTTCGCACGTAAATTCGCATAATTTAATTATTTATTTAAATTTAGCGGCTATGGGGTTACGCTGCTACGCCGAAGGTCGCGGTTTCAACACCGGCTTCGGCGGCCGTATTTCGATGGGGGCGAAACACAAAAACGCCCTTGTACTTAGATTTAAGTGAACGTTAAGGAACCCCAGATGCATGGCCAAAATTAAATCGGACTCCCCCACCCCCTACGGCGCGCCTCATTATCATATCGTGGTTTTGGCACGTAAATTTTCATATTTAATTAATTAATTTGATTTAGTGGCTATGGCGTTACGCTGCCAAGCCGAAGGTCGCGGTTTGAACACCGGCTTCGGCGGCCGTATTTCGATGCGGGCGAAGCACAAAAACGCTGTTGCACTTAAATTTAAGTGGACGTTAAGGATCCCCAGATGCATGCTCAAATTTAAATAGGAGTCCTCTGCTACGGCGCGCCTCATTCTCGTATCGTCGTTTTGGCACGTAGAACCCCAGCATTTAATTTATTTTGGGGATGCACAAGGGGGCGCCAACAAAGTACACTCCCATTAGTGTCTAAATTAGGCGCGACAATCAGATAAAAAAACAATGTTCACACTGACACATGGAGCGACGCATCGGGTATGTTTGCAGAAGTCAAACTCCACGTTAATCTGACGAGAGTGAAGGAAACTAAGACGTCACCTCTGCATGCCTGAGGTGCAGAATTTCTCACAAAACGTTGTGCTGCCAGAATTTGTGACGAACACTTTCAGAAGAGAGCTGTTGATATCGAAGAAAAGTAAACAAAGGAAAATTAAGAAATTGTCAAGAGTCCCTTTTTTTCGTTGTGCTGCCAGAATTTGTGACGAGCACGTGCAGAAGAAAGGTGCTGATATAAAAAAAAACACAGGAAAATTCTGAAATATTGAAGCGTCGCTTCTTTTCAGTTGCTTGCACACATTTTCCATCAGTTCCGCCGTAACGAGTGACTTTTTGCTCATTATATGCAGTAATACCAAGAAGCAGCCCAAACTACGGTTTCTGTGATTACTAAATGTACGTTCAGCTAGACTGTCAACCACGCTTATTTCGTCACTCAACCACGCTTATCAACTTATCAGCAATGCTTACGACGTCACAGAAGTCATAAGGATGATTACATCTCAGTGCGTGCTTCACAGTGTGCGATTGAACACGTGTTCAGAAACAACTTTTTCCCTTTTCTCTCCTTCGTACGTTCATAATGATTGTAGTTCTTGCTAGGCTACCTGGCTCATACTTAGTCCCCTCAACATCCTAGTACCACCTCGACGTACTAGGCAAGTTAGGTCGGCCTTCATGCCTCCGCTGTATTGTCCCTATGTTCCACGCTCACCGAGTAAGCCCCATGCATTGGCCCTGCGAACTGACCAAGCCCTCTCTGCACGCGTCATTTAGACAGCGGCATCGAGACACCGGAAGTCCTGTTTCTCATGCCCGGATCACCTCCCCGTTCTGTGGTGGCCATTGCTCGTCAAGCACCTGTAGAACATGCGGCTAGCATTGCTAGCATCATCATCATCAACATTATCAGCCTGGCTAGGCCCACTGAAGGGCAAAGGCCTCTCGCATACTTCTCCAACTACTCCGGTGTTGTGCTAGTTGTGGCCATGTTGTCCCTGTAAACTTCTTAATCTCATCCGCCCACTGTTAGGGTTGGCGTCTGACACCACGTGTTGAAAGGAATTTCAACCGACCATCTCACCCTGCCTCGTCGAAATGAGGCGTGACTTCCCCTGCTAATGTGGGCGTCCTGATCCACGTGCAGAAGGAACTTTCTCTCACCCGACCTTTTACCAGGCCTCGTCGAAATGAAGCGTGGCTTTCTAATTCGCCATGACCGTTTCGAGTGTCTACCTGTCTGCCGGAAGCCCCGCAGTGTACAGGCTTCTTTTGTTTGTGTGTGCGAGTTTAGAGAGGCCCTTTCCTCGCATTGGACCTAGAAGAGAATTTCCACGAACCCGCAACGCGCAGAAGAGGCTGACAGGCGTCTACAATTGCAGGAGGCGGGACGACTTCTTCCTTTCAGCAGGCTCGGTATAACTAGAGGAGGAGGGGCCCTTTTTCTGTGCCGGTCACGTGACAACGACGGAAGCAAGATCCCGCCCACGATTGTAGAGAGCCTATTTAAGGGGCTCCGAAATGTACTTTTACACACTTCATGCTGTTCTCGTTTTCTTTCTTCTACCTTTGAATAAAACGTGCAAGTTTCGCACTAGAAATCGTCTCGCCCTTGCTTGGTCGCCATGGCCTACCGGATGCCTGCAGCCCGCCGACAAAGCCACGCTACTCAATAAGTAACGTCGGTCGAGCTTCGATAGGCAGGCGTCGCTACTTCTCGGCAGCAGTACGATACGCTACCTTGGAGTACGCAACAAACTGACTGGCAGCGATTGGGATACGGAACCCTGGAGACCCCAACTGGGACGACAACTACGCGATCGTAGCCTCTTCGTCCTGGCGACAACGTTCGGAAGGAAGTTGTCTAGATTCATGACTGCATATGGTAAGTGCACGGCTTTTCTTCCCTGAGATATCACTTGGCTTTTACGTATTTTTTGGAAAGTACATAGCAGTGATTTTTCTTTAACTGTTGACGGAAGTTTGAGTATGTGAAGGTTGTATAGAGTGAAGATTTAGCAGGACTAAGGGCAGTCATGAATTTGAAGGCACTAAAGAAGCGCGAATTGTTGAGCTTGACAAAGAGTTGGGCCTCCGAATTGCTGAATCAAAGAGAACGCCGGAGATCATAGAGGCGATCGAAGCGATCGGGGCAGACGACGATGAACTGAAGGAATGCCTAGAGCGCATCACAGAGAAAGAGGAGGAGCGTAAGCGCGTAGAGGAAAAAGAAGACCGCGAGCGGGCAGCACGTGAGGCCAAAGAAGAGCGCGACCTCGAAATGAAACGCCTAGAGATTGAGCTCTTGAAAGCTCAAAATTCTGAAAGGCATAGCCCAGAGGCACGCGAAAGCGAACGTAGAATGACAGACTTGATGACACCCTACGCAGTAGGAGGGGACATAGGTCTTTTTCTGGTACAGTTTGAGCGCACGTGTGAGAAGGCGAAATTCACGAGAAACACGTGGCCGCAACGCATGCTTATGTTACTGCCAGGTGAGGTAGCTGATGTTATCGCCCGCATGGGGAAAGAAGAAACAAAGGACTTCGATGAAGTCAAAGCAAATCTGCTTAAAAAGTACAGATTATCAGCGGAAGCATTCAGGCGAAATTTCAGGGAAGTCGAGAAAACCAAAAGAGAGCGATAGTCAGATTTTGCATACACCTTGGAGGTAAACCTGAAGGAATGGCTCAGAGAAGAGGGTGTACTCGGCGACGCCGAAAAGACAATGCAGCGCGTTGCTTTGGAATAGTACTACCGCCGGCTGCCAGTAAACATGAAGTATTGGGCTCAGGATAGACCAGGCGTCGACACTATCACGGGAGTGGCCAGTCTCGCTGAGGAGTACGTAACCCGCCGTGCGGACGAAGGCAACGAAGCTCCTAAGAAGGAGATGAGTAAATACAGACCCGACAAGCCAAAGCGATGGTCTAAGTCGAGTCGGTATAAAACAATGGAAAGGTCAGATTCGGTGAAAACTAGTGACGAGGACAGCGAGGAAGAGAAGGAACCCCCCGAACGGAGTGCAGCAAGGCAGAAGGAAAAATCTTTCAAGGCAAAGAAACCAGTCGTTTGCTACAACTGCCAGCAAACGGGGAATATTTCCGTGGGTTGCAGAAATCCCAAACTAGTATTGATGTCACTAAGTAGTAACGTAGAAAATCTGAACTTGCTAGAACCATACATTCAAGACCTCTAGTTAAACGGCAAACCGTGTAAAGTGCTTCGCGACTCGGCAGCCACAATAGACGTGGTGCATCCGTCGTACGTAGAGGAAGGCCAGTTCACGGGAGAATATGCTTCCATTAGGCAAGCCGTAGAGGCCTCCAGTGTTTGTCTCCCGGTGGCCAAGATTCGTATCGAAGGCCCTTTTGGAGTACTGGACACTGAAGCCGCCGTCTCGGCACATCTCCCGCCGCAGTATCCGTATTTGTTTTCTAACAAATCAGAGGATTTGCTACGACGCAAGAGAATCGGGTTTAGTGAGGGAACAGTGCAAGCCCTAACTCGTTCCAAGGCAAGGCAGCTCGCGGCCAAGGCAGCGTACGAATGTCCAGTGGTGATGGAAACAGGTTTGACGGAGGATTCGTCAGCCAGCACCAGACAGGACAGCCCTATAGGGGATAATGCGGAAAGTGCACCAGCTAAGGATGAGGTCAGGCAAGCGCCGGAGCCTTAAATGTCTCGCGAAGCAGAATGCAGAAAGTTATTGAACGTAAGCCCTGCCACAATGACCGCTGAGCAGGAAACGCGTAAGGCACGAAGCAATGCTGAGCATTACTATGACAGGACGGCTCGCACGCGACGCTTTGAAGTTGGAGAAAAGGTAATGATTCTGAAACCCTCGTTGAATAACCAACCTGAGGAAGTGCCTGTCGACTTTCCAGAGTTAACAGCAGTGACGTAGGCAAAAGACATTCACGAGACCATTGACAAGTTAGTAGAACAGGCGGACTTGAATCCCAATCACAGGGCCGAACTGAGGGAAGTCGTGTTTGAATTTTAAGACGCATTTTCAGACACGCCGGGCAGGACCACTGCGATCGTTCACGATATCGAGTTAACCTCGTGGGACCCAGTTCGTTCGAAAGCTTATCGCGTTTCGTCTCGTCAACGTGAAGTCATGACCGCTGAAATAAACAAGATGTTAGAGCTAGGTGTAATCTAGCCAGGAGAGAGTGATTATACCTCGCCTCTTATCTTGGTTGAGGTCCCAGGAAAAGAGCCGCGGGCATGTATCGACTACCGCAGGCTCAATTTAATCACGAAGGACCAGACTTATCCAATACCGCATATCGAGGAAAGGCTTGAGAAAGTGAGCAGTGCTAATTTCATCTCTACGCTCGATTTAGTCAGAGGGTATTGGCAGGTTCCATTGACCGAGAGGGCAAGCAGGCTTGCAGCGTTTATTTCCCCGATGGGAACCTTTCGTCCGAAAGTCCTGAGTTTTGGATTGAAGAATGCGCCATATTGCTTCTCTAGCATTATGGGCCAGGTGCTACGAGGAATGGAGGACTTCGCACTTCCGTATCTCGATGACATAGAAATCTTTTCTTCATCATGGGCCGACCACATGCAACACCTGCGAAACGTGCTGTGTCGTCTACGAGAGGCCAACTTAACTGTTAAGGCTCCAAAATCCCAATTAGGGCACGCGGAGGTAGCTTATATAGGTCATGTAATAGGGCAAAGTCATCGTCGGCCTTCCGAGGAGAAACTGACCGCAATTGACAACTTTCCGCAACCAGGCACCAAGCGGGACATCAGATCATTCCTTAGCTTGGCTGTTTTTTACCAAAGATATATCCCGCGGTATTCCGAGATTGCGTGTCTTTTAACCGATCCTCTTAGAAAAACAGAACCACAAACGGTAAAGTGGGATGACGCAAAAGAAAAGGCTTTTAGTATGCTGAAGCAAGCACTAACGAGTACGCCAGTGTTGAACGCGCCCGACTACTCCAGGCCATTCATTCTTCAGTGTGTTGCCAGTGACAGGGGTATGGGGGTGGTGCTGTGTCAAAAGAGAGATGACAAGAACGAACACCCTGTACTGTACGCCAGTAGAAAACTTTCAGTTCGTGAGGGAGCATACAGTGCATCAGAAAAAGAATGCGCCTGCGTAGTATGGGCGGTGCAGAAGCTAGCTTGCTGTATCGCTGGTTCAAGGTTCACCATGGAGACTGACCACTGTCCTCTCACATGGCTGCAGTCCATGTCTACGAAAAACGGTCGTCTTTTGCGCTGGAGCTTGGCTCTTCAACAGCACACCTTCGATATTCGCTACAAGAAGGGTAAGCTTAACGGCAATGCCAACGGTTTGAGTCGTTGCCCCTAGAGTAACGAAAGCCTCATGCTCATCCGGGTTTCCGTGGCATTTTTGCATTCCTTCATACGTTTTTTCGAAGTAATAAGTTTTTCCGGAGTGAAGCCTATTGTTAGCTGATTTTAATAACCACGTCTTAACGCTTTCAAGAAATGGCTGTTTTTAGTGTTCAGGGGGGGAGGACGCGCGTAGGGAATGGGAAAGGCGTAGCGGGTTTTCTTTTTTTTTAAAGCCGGGTGTGTCTTGGGGGGAGGGTGGCCTTGTGCTCGCTGCTTTGTGGTTGGGATGATTGATTGCCCAAGCAGGAGACGAAAAGTTGCGAGATATGCTTGCACGACCAATTTCACCGGACCGGACAAGGAAGAAAAGTCACAAGAGCGCCGCGAGGACTGATCACCACTTCTAGGAATCTACCTGCTACGAATCTCGTCACCTCTAAGGGGAATTCTGCTACCGAAACGCCGATCCCTCGCACAGCTGCTGCTGGCTCCTACACGTCGGCATCTTCCTCCCCCGCCGGAGATACTGTTACGGTTGGCAGTTTGACACCACGTGTTGAAAGGAATTTCAACCGACCATCTCACCCAGCCTCGTCCAAATAAGGCGTGACTTCGCCTGCTATTGTGGGCGTCCTGATCCACGTGCAGAAAGAACTTTTTCCCACCCGACCTTTTACCAGGCCTCGTCGAAATGAAGCGTGACTTTCTAATTCGCCATGACCGTTTCGAGTGTCTACCTGTCCGCCAGAAGCCCCGCAGTGTACAGACCTCTTTTGTGTGTGTGTGTGTGTGTGTGTGTGTGTGTGTGTGTGTGTGTGTGTGTGTGTGTGTGCGAGTTTAGAGAAGCCCTTTCCTCGAATTGGACCTGGAACTTCCAAGAACCCGCAACGCGCAGAAGAGGCGGACAGGCGTCTACAATTCCAGGCGGCGGGACGACTTCTTCCTTTCAGCAGGCTCGGTATAACCAGAGGAGGAGGGGCCCTCTTTCAGTGCCGGTCACATGACATCGACGTAAGGAAGATCCCGCCCACGATTGCAGAGAGCCTATTTAAGGGGTTCTGAAATGTACTTTTACACAATTCATGCTCTTCTTATTTTCTTTCTTCTACCTTTGAGTAAACCATGCAAGTTTCGCACTTAAAAATCGTCTCGCCCTTGTTTGGTCGCTATGGCCTACCGTACGGCTGCAGCCCGCCGACAACGCCACGCTACCCAACAAGTAACGTCGGTCGAGCTTCGATAGACAGGCGTCGCTACTTCTCGGCAGCAGTACGATACGCTACCCTGGAGTACACAACACCACCTAACTTTGTGCCGCCCCTTGCTACGCTTCCTTTCTTTTGGAGAACAGTCCATAACCCTTAATGGCCATCGGTTATCTTCCCTCCTCATTACATGTCCTGCTCATGCCCATTTCTTTTCTTGATTTCAACTAAGACATCATTAACTCGCGTTTGTTCCCTTACCCAATCTGCTGTCTTCTTATCCCCCTTAACGTTACACCCATCATTCTTTACGTAGCGCGTTGCGTCGTCCTCAATTTAAGCAGAATCCTCTTCGTAAGCCTCCAGGTTTCTGCTCCGTACGTGAGTACTAGTAAGACACAGCTGTTATACACTTTTTTCTTGTGAGATAATGGCAACTTGCTTTTCATGATCTGAGAATGCCTGCCAGACGCACCCCAGCCCATGCTTATTCTTCTGATTATTTCAGCCTCATGATCCGGATCCGCAGTCACTACCTGTCCTATGCATTCCCTTAGCACTTCCAGTGCCACGTTACATATCGTAAACTGCTGTTCTCTTCCACGGCTGCTAAACATTAATTTAGTTTTCTGCAGGTTAATTTTTAGACCCACCCTTCTGCTTTGCGTCTCCAGTTCAGTCAGCATGCATTGCAATTGGTCCCCCGAGTTACTAAGCAAGGCAGTATCAGCGAATTGCAAGTTACTAAGGTATTCTCCATTAACTGTTATCCCAATTCTTCTCAATCTAGGTCTTTGAATACTTCCTGTAAACACGCTGTATATATCATTGGAGAGATCGTATCTCCCTGCCTCACGCCCTTCTTTATTGGGATTTTGCTGCTTTCATTATGGAGGACTACGGTGGCTGTGGAGCCGCTACAGATATCTTTCAATATTTTCACATATGGCACATCTACACCAAGATTCCGTATTGCCTGCATGACTGCTGAGGTTTCGACTGAATCAAACGCTTTCTCGTAATCAATGAAAGCTATATATAGGGGTTGGTTATATTTCGCACATTTCTCTATCCCCTGATTGATAGTGTTAATATGGTCTATTGTTTAGTAGCCTTTACGAAATCCTGCCTAGTCCTTTGGTTGACAGAACTCTAAGGTGTTCCTGATTCTAATTACAATTACCTTAGTAAATACTTTGTAGGCAACCGACAGTAAGCTGATCGGTCCATAATTCTTCATCTCTTTGGCGTCCCCGTTGTTATGGATTAGGATTATTTTGGAGCTCTTCCAAGATTTCGGTACGCTCGAAGTCATGAGGCATTGCTCACACAGGGTGGCCAGTTTTTCTAGAACAATCTGCCAACCATCCTTCAACAAATCTGCTGTTACCTGATCCTCCCCAGCTGCCTTCCCCCTTTGCATAGCTCCCAAGGCTTTCTTTACTTCTTCCGGCGTTACTTGTGCGATTTCAAATTCCTCTAGACTACTGTATAAGTCTCTATAGAACTCCTCAGCCACTTTAACGATCTCATCCATATTAGTAATGAAATTGCCGGCTTTGTCTCTTAACGCATACATCTGATTCTTGCCTATTCCTAGTTTCTTCTTCACTCCTTTTAGGCATCCTCCGTTCCTGAGAGCATGCTCAATTCTATCCATATTATACTTCCTTTGTCAGCTGTCTTACGTTTGTTGATTAACTTGGAAAGGCCAGTTCTATTCTAGCTGTAGGGTTAGAGGCTTTCATGCATTGGCGTTTCTTGATCAGATCTTTTGCCTCCTGCGATAGCTTACTGGTATCCTGTCTAACGGAATTGCCACCAACTTCTATTGCAGACTCCTTAATGATGCCCATAAGATTGTCGTTCATTGCTTCAACACTAATGTCGTCTTCCTGTGTTAAAGCCGAATACCTGTTATGTAGCTTGATGCGGAATACCTCTATTTTCCATCTTACCGCTAACTCATTGATCGGCTTGTTATGTACCAGTTTCTTGCATTCGCGACTCAAGTCCAGGCTAATTCGAGTTCTTACCATCCTATGGTCACTGCAGCGCACCTTGCCGAGCACGTCCTCATCTTGTATGATGCCAGGGTTAGCGCAGAGTATAAGGTCTATTTCATTTCTAGTCTCCTCAGTCGGGCTCCTCCATGTCCACTTTCGGCTATCCCGCTTGCGGAAGAAAGTATTCGTTATCCGCATCTTATTCTGTTCGGCACAGTCTACTAATAACTCTCCCTGTTATTGCCAGTGCCTATGACATATTCCCCCACTGCCTTGTCTTCACCCTTCTTCTTGCCTACCTTGGCATTGAAGTCGCCCAACAGCGCAGTGTATTTTGTTTTGACCTTACCCATCGGCGATTCTACGTCTTCATAGAAACTTTCGACTTCCTGGTCATCGTGACTGGATGTAGGGGCGTACACCTGTACGACCTTCAATTTGTACCTCTTATTAAGGTTCACAACAAGACCTGCCACCCTCTCTTTAATGCCATAGAGTTTCTGTATGTTACCAGCTATATTCTTATTAATCAGGAATCCGACTCCTGGTTCTCGTCTCTGCGCTAAGCCCCGGTAGCACAGGATGTGCCCGCTTTTTAGCACTTTATGTGCTTCTTTTGTCCTCCTAGCCTCACTGAGCCCTATTATATCCCATTTACTGCCCGCTAATTCCTAATAGCACTGTTAGACTACCCTAAGAAAGAGGGGGCCTCAGAAACCGGGAAATAAGTATCCCCTGCTTTGCGTTTTAGCGAACTTCAAAGGCAACCATAACATTCAAGCTTACTAACAATAGCAAGTTTCACATGTCCTAGCACCGCACTACCCTTGCCTCTGAAATAGAAACTATGGCTATCGACAGCGTCCGATTTAAAGGCTTCGTTCCGCAATTCATCTACGTACTTTTCCCCCCTCCTATGTGATCTCCCCCATTGTGATGCCTACTTCTTTTCAGCACGTAAGAACCCGAGGTCAACGCTTGTGCTTCTTTAAAATTCCCAGAAGAGGCTGATGCGAGCAGTGGCGCGTAGCCGCAGCTAGTGGCTGCCGTTGTCAGCTCGACAGGCCATTGGAGGCATTTGGCCTCTTGCCCATCACTGTCATCCCGTTAAGAGCTATAGCTCGTCCTGGCGAGACACTTCAGCATCAGCTATATATTTGCTGGAAACGAGTCTCCCGTCTTCACTGCTTTTAACGCGCCATTCCTAAACGAGGAACGGGCCTTCGAGTAAGACACATGGCCACGGTGAACTCAAGAGTTATATCCACGTGTATGGGAGCGGAATCTTTCTGTCGTCGTGGTGGGTGTATGCATACATGAGGCACAAGAGAGATGCGGCCCACAACGCGCGCTTCTAGCTGTCTTTTTCTTGTTTTCTTTTTTGCTAGCAGAGCGGAACACGCGTGGTACCGCGAGCTGAAATTCAGAGCTAAGTCGTGCGGTTGTCGTGTTGCGGCTTAAATATATAATCTACAAAGCGTGGCAGCTCTCGCAGAACGTACGGGTGGTATAGTGACACCGCAACACGACGTGGGAGAATAGCGAAACGATGTAATGCATTAACATGGTGAAAGAGGGCACAGTGATTTGTATGGAAGGCGCGTACACTGCAAAAAAATTCTGTAATTTTGGGGTCAAACCTTACCTAAAAACTACATAGACCATTCTGTTTCATGAAAAACGGCGACATTCTACGTAAAAAAAAAAAAAAAAAAACGTCAGCTCTGTTTTTGAAATACGGAGAGCCGTCCGTAATTTCAGGTGGAGAGCAACTGAACATTTGTAATGTGGAAAGTTGGGCTAGTTGGTAATTGATCATCATACCTTGCTGGTGAAGCAGCGCACTGACACGGAAATGCGTGGGAAATGCAGCGCGATGGCCGGTGACGGGCTGAATCGTGTTGCGTGAGCTCGCCCTGTGACGACATTCCTGCTTGGCCATGAGGATTGATATAGCCGCGCCATTGCGAGTCTGCGACAAGGGGAGCAGTATTTGTTCTGCTTATTGCATATAGAGTACATTCAGATGCGTAGGCAATATCAGCGTCGATGACGTCTCTAGCAGCTCCGTTGTCGGCAGTGTGTGGCAGCTGGTTTACTGACGTTGACATTCCAGTTTGCACTGTGTTGTGTTGTGTTATTGGCATTCCAAAATAAAGTGAAATCAGTGTTCCCCTTAGCGATCTCTCTCGATGCGGTGTAATGCTATGTTATCCGTATTCGGCGACGCATTGCAGCAAAGTGAAATCCTTAGCCGTTGTTATTTTCCCTTAAGCTTAGGACGCAGTGTCCTGGCTGGGCGTACATAGCCGCCGTGTTCATACCCGGAATTGAATGATTGCTTGTCCAGAAATGAAAGTTTGCTTGTGTATGAAGACCTTATAGAGCACGTTGGATGCGTTGGTCCCATGCATTACAATGAACGGACGGTGTAGCGTACGTGCTGCCGCAACCTCGTGCGATCTGCAGTGTTCGGCAACACTGGTGTCCCACGGTGCCCATTACATTGCGATCGAGCCCGAGCAACCTTGCTCGATCGCAACTGCAAGTGTCCGCGTGATACCCATCAAGGGTCGCTGCAGAATAAATCGATTATTTTGCTAGCTGGCAATCTGCATCAGATGTTTCGCGTATTTTTATTTCTTTTTTTCTTGTGACAGTTACCAGGCTGACGATCAACATTCTGATACAATACGTCAGCATTTCACGTATTCTGTGAGTTGATTGCCACGTAAACTCTACCCATTGGCGGCCGTCATTGTAAAGCAAATGCATGTGATACGTAATTTTTAACCTAACCTTGACCCAGAATAGTGGTGGCCAAAGGTCTGTAATGGACATTCCAAAGTTACAAATATTAATTCTAACAAGTACAAAAACAAATACAAAATGTATCAACACTGGTGTTGAAGGGCGGTATTAATACTGACTGTCTCTAGTTGCGTAGACTAATCTTCAGCTGATACTCCTCACTACAATAATTATTCTAATATGTATGGTGTGAGTTATGTAGAACAAAATGTATGCTGTTTTACTGAATAGAAGGTGCTTCGTGAAGTCTTTTTTTAAATGAGTTCAGCGAATCCAGTGACGATACCAAACAATACCGCAGCAATCAGTAACTCGTGTACAAGGTTATGTGCGTGAGTGTAATTGTATATGAAAATGTTTTTGCTTTACTCTGAACGACTAATCTGAAAATGACTGATATTAGTATTTCAATTGCAGCTATTTTACCAGTGAATAATGTCTGCGTCGGTTTGCGCTCAGTTTCTCAGACATGGGGGCTTGTTTACAATAGCAGTGCCACTGCCGTCCGTCGACTGGTGTTCTTTGTTCGGGTAAGCTCTGACATTTTATCGTCTATCAGTCTTGCATAAGCAGTCTTACTGGAAAATGAGTGCGAATGTTGGTGGAATGACGATGCCTATGCAAGTAGAATAACTTTTGGAGATGCATTCCAAATATAATTGATTTGTTTTCCTTTGGCAACAAATTGGTTCAGCATGAGCACGTTGACTTGAAAATTATATTGTTTCATACCTCACTTGGACGCAGATATGAGTGGTGTTTGAAAAAACCCTAATAGTGCCGGAACTGAGCATTTTAGGCAACAGATAAAACATGCACCAGTCAAATAATTATTTCTCTAGTGTTGCCTTAATGAGTATGCAAAAACACTGCATACTGATTACTAGCACTGTCATGCATGGAATCCATGGTCACTAAGCTTAGCCAATGGTAGAGTGTCCTTGGTACACTCTACCATGGATTCTAACCCACTAGCCCGGGAACGTGTTTTAGCCAATGGTAAACTCACTGTGAACTAGTGTGGAGCTAACCTTAATAGGTGAATATGCGCCGACGTAATTACTCAAGTACGACATTGCAAGGCAACATGACAATGTAGAATTATAGCCTGAGCATGCAGCTGTGTCGCGTGGTCAGTTCACAAAAATATATAGATAGTAAAAAGGGAATGAACAGTGCTACTGCCAGTACGAAGTGATGGCGACAGACACAGCAACCTATTCCCTTCGTCCTGTCTGTAGCCCTGTTCGATTCCTATTTAAACATGCACCAAGCAGCCCAATTCAGAACTACTACTGCAGTTAATTTGAATACTTCAATTTGCCAAGAAGAATAAGTGATGAGACGCTGGCATAGTGGGAGTTATTCGGCAAGTTATGTATGCTTTGAAAATGTGTCATGAGGATACTCCATTGCTAAAAATTTAGTGTACAACTGCACAAAGCAGCATCAATAGCAACTTTGCTCCCCCATGTTGCGTCAAGGGTCTGTGCATGTTTCATAAGGTAATCCTTGAATCATCGGCCTGTGTGTCCTACATAATTGCTGCTGCAACACAGTGGGATGTTGTAAACACCACATACCGTACTGCCTAAGAACTCCAGCACATACTTAATGCAAACTTCACGCCTTGGCCTGGCGTGGTTGACATTTTTGTACGTGCCCACATTGCTTGGCACTGAAAATAAAAAGGTAGTTCCAACTCTCCCAGCAATTTGCTTGAATTGAATGCTGCCTTTGTGTACAGATTGCATAACAGTCGTAGGCCTTAGCTTCCTTGAAGTTCTCTGACCTGAGACGTCACCTACGTTCGACTTCGTTAAATGCTTCATGGCGGCGCACACCAATAGGCAGTGCGAACTCACTATTAAAAGCAAAAATTGTACTTGGGTATGGAAGCTCTCCTCCGCTCCGGGGTAATCCAAAGTGTTAAAGCGTGCTCTCTGGTGTTCCTGTAGCAACAACGCACTTCACTGTTCAAGTGCACAAATAAGAAAGTTAAAACACCTTTGAGTGCGGGGAATAGCTCCAGCTCGATGCTCACCACAGAAAATAATCAGGCCCAGATAGCGGAGCTTGCTTTTCAGTAGTAGCTTTGCTTACTTGAACATGCGTGACACTGTGTAGGAGACATAAAAAGTTGTTCAATCCCTTGAGTAGCCTTACTTGGCGACTTCTCACCGCCAAGAACCCTGTCAACTAATCGTAAAACACTAGCTACTGTGAGAACCAGCGCAGTAAAGGATTTCTGCTTCATTGGAATCTTTCTACCCTATATGACGCGAAGGCTACTGAATGGGTAGTGATTTGTTTTCCGTCTCCTCTGCTAGATGAGTTCATGGAAGGGGAAAACTACCACTAGACAGTGACCTTCCATGTCTGGACCTCAGCGTCTCCTTCGGTGAATGTCATGTGCGCCATGCTTTAAGGAGGGTATTAAGGAGCCACAGGAGCACCAAATAGCGTCCTCAACCAGTCAAGCCATTACCAAGTGGAGGAGAACCTCTAGACCCAGGTCTAACATTGGCCCACAGTGGGGTGACCACTTTTAGATCACATTCACAAGGTCTGCTATACTCTCAAAAAGACTGTTGGGAGAGCTAGAACTTTTATTTTTCACGTCAAGCAATCTGAGAGCAAGAAGGTGAATCAGACCGGGCTTTAACGTTAAGTGTAGCAAGAGGCACATGGAGCAGTTCATCAAATTTGGTGTTGTTGTTTACGAGATCCCGCTGTTCTGCAGCTGCAACTACACGGGACAGACAAATAGGCCTAATATATATATATATATATATATATATATATATATAGATGTGCGTGTGTGTGTGTGTGTGTGTTTGTGTGCGTGTGTGCTTAAGCAAGTCTTAGCCTGCGCTCATGTTGTCTAGCCTTCTCCCCTCTTTTCGTGCTACCGTCAAGTAATCGCGTAGGTGCCACATTTTCTTGTAGTTATGAGATTCATGCATTGGAATATGATCAGACGCTGCGAAACGGATGACATAATCCATAGGCACGTGTTCGTGTAGATAAAAGTGACTGTGCTGTCGGGGTAGGGCATCATATTGGCTTGTATATCACGTATGCGCTTTTGTTTGCAAAGCTTGTGACACAGTGATTCAAACTATGTGTGTGAAGACAGTGCAGCATGTTGCAACAAAATGTTACAACACTTGTAGGCAAAGCTCGGTATTGTGAGAGGTTGTAGAAACTTGCTTTCCACAAGTTTCTACAGCATATTATAAAGCTGCTTCTTGAACTCCCACATGTGTCATGTTCATGACTCAGTACAAAACTCGAAATGAGTATACGCTTTATGCCATCAGTTTCAGTAAAGATTACATGAATATAATTAAGAAGACAGGTTCCTTAAAACAATTTCTCGAAACATTGCAAAATACCACCTCAGGGTGTCCATCTCTTACATCCGCTGTTTTGCACATCACAACTGTAATAAAACTGCACTTAATAGCTGCACAGCACAGGCTCCATTTTGTTCTATCGCACTTATCCTTTATTGCCTTTTCTCGCCCTGACCCTTGTGCAAGAAGACGTGAGGCGTGCAGAGAGGACACAAGAGTAGAGAAGTGTACAACACGAACGCCGACTATAAACTGAAGGGAGCACTGAGGCGAAAAAAAAGAAAGAAGACACAAAACTCATCTGCGCAAGTCCAGGAATGGTATCACCACGTGTCAGTCGGGTACATGTGCCGGTCTACGTGAGAGATAACTGTTGAGGCACTTAATCTCATCCTTATGTAAAGTAATCGAACGCAGACTCACGCACGGACTTCCACGATTACAGACTTCCACCATTATACATATGCCATGCCTCTACCATAAGACGCGTATCTTCATTCTTATGCCTGTGCAATATCGCGCATTCATCAAACTCTGGCGTGCAGTCGCAATCCTGGCAATGTAGGGAAAGATTAGAAGACGATCCACCGGTTAACGACCTTTTATCTTCCATTAGCCTCCGATTGATACACCGTCCCGTTTGCCCTACGTAGAAGTGGCCACAGCTAAGGGGAATTTTATAAACCACACCCATACGACAGTCAGTAAAACGGTTGTTCTTGTTGTGCTTCATTGGACAAATGTCTGTTCTTTATTTGCCTTTTACCTGCTCTTTTTTCCTCTGGACGGCAGCACATATCTTAGCTAGCTTATTGGGAGCAGTGAAAGCAACGTTAACGTTACATCTACTTGCAACTTTTTTAAGCCTGTGCGACACTGAATGAATGTACGCAATAGCCACTACTCTTTTTTTTCTATTACTGTTTTCTGTAATCACGCCCATCCCCCTCGAAACCGACTTCTTTAGGCGCTCAGCCACAGTGGCCACTGCTACACTAGGATAACCTGCTTCTAATAGGAGCCGAACCTGCGCATTAAAATTGGCGCTCATTTTGTGCATGCTGGATCTGGTGAGAGAAGACTTAAGGCACGACGTGGAAATTCAGTTTTTTACTACTTTGGAATGCTTAGAATGAAAGTTTAGCAACGGCTTCGAAGATCTTGGGGCGTACTACCAACAAACAAGATTTTGTTCGAAGGCCAAGGACTTGTCAAGAAACTGAATTACGAGTCGCTGAGGAAATTCCATGGTAAACTTTAATCCTCCTCCATAAAGTTTAAATTGCTCACTTACTGAGGTAGCAGCGGAATCGAATTCTTCCCTATTGCAGAAAGTCAGGCAATCATGAACGTAACGAAATATCTTGATAACGCTATCACCTAAGGCTTTCTCTAAGCAGCTGTCAACTTTACTCAGGCAAATATTGCTACGAATAGGGGCAACCTTTGAGCCAATACGAAGCGCCTGATTTCTGCACAAAACGCCATCTTTCCACCCAATCAGCGTCGAGTTCAAGTACATTGAAATAATTTCTAGAAAATCTCCCGTGGAAACACCGCATCTGTCAATAAAAGCTGACTCTTGCACTTGTTCTTTAATGCACTCATTTACGGATTTACTCCCCAAGATCTTCGAAGCCGTTGCTAAACTTTCAATCCAAGCATTCAAAAGTAGTAAAAAACGGAATTGCCATGTCGTGCCTTAAGTCTTCTCTCACTAGATCCTGCTTGCACAACATGAGCGCCAGTTTTAATGCGCAGGTCCGGCGCCTATTAGAAGCAGGTTATCCTAGTGTAGCAGTGGCCATTGTGGCTGAGCGCCTAAAGAAGTCGGTTTCGAGGGGGACGGACGTGGTTACAGAAAGCAGTAATAGCAAAAAAAGAAGAGTAGGGGCTATTCCGAACATTCATTCAGTGTCGCACAGGCTTAAAAAAAATGCAAGTAGATATGATGTCAATGTTGCTTTCACTGCTCCCAATAAGCATGCGCGCCGTGCAGGGGAAAAAGGAGCAGGTAAAAGTAAAAAAAAAGAACAGATATTTGTCCAGTGAAGCACAATAAGAACAACAGTTTTACTGACTGCCGTATGGGTGTGGTTTATAAAATTCCCCTTAGCTGTGGCCAGTTCTACGTAGGGCAGACGGGGCGGTGTATCAATCAGAGGCTAATGGAACATAAAAGGTCGTTAACCGGTGGATCGTGTTCTACTCTTTCCCTACATTGCCAGGATTGTAACTGCACGCCAGAGTTAGATGAATGCGCCATATTGTACAGGCATAAGAATGAAGATACGCGAACTAGGCTAGAGGCATGGCATATCTGTAATCGTGGAAGTCCGTACGTGAGTCAGCCTTCGATAACTTTACATAAGGAAGAGATTAAGTGCCTCAGCAGTTATCTCTCCAGTAGACCGGCACATGTACCCAACTGACACGTGGTGATACCATTCCTGGACTTGCGCAGGTGAGTTTTGTGTCTTCTTTCTTTTTTCGTCTCAGTGCTCCCTTCAGTTGATAGTCCGCGTTCGTGTTGTCCACTTCTCTACTCTTGTGTCCTGTCTGCACGCCTCACCTGTTTTTTCATAATGAATCCCTACGAACTAGCTCAGCTTTCTGTCGTTATGACCCTCGTCTTGTTTCAACTTCTATCTGTAGGCCATCGTAATATTGCTTCAAAAATGTTGACTCAGTTCATTTTTTTAACCATTCGCTTGTGTGATCTAAAGAAAATTAACCTGGTTTGCGTTATATGAAGATGAATTTGAAATAATTTATTTGTTGGACGTGCTTCGTAGCGCTGAACTGTTTTTTTTGTCAATATAGTACTTGCAATTCACCTTTGTATTGCTGGGTACCGGTAGAGATATGGTTAGTTATTCACCAGAAAGGACCCTGAAATTTGAACCTTGTGAGTGTAGGCTCGACAGTCAGTTGCTGCACTTCACAAGGAGTGACCTGTGGTTGCTAGGAACTATATTTTTACTGAGAATTTTCATATATGCAATTTTGATTCTGCTTGCTAGCAGCTATTTCATAAACTTGAGGATCCATGAAAGTACATACTGTGATTGCATATTTACAAGTTGGTTTTAGCAGGTTGATCGTATCTATTTAGAACTTGCAATGTTCTGGGGCGTTTACTTGTTTACAACTTAAGCTTGCGTTGTTTAGTGCTGTTAGTGCAAGCCTAACGTCTCTTTTGCTCTCCCAGGAAGGACGCAAGCCTTGCTGAGGAGCCATTTGAGCTGCCGCCACACTAATATTGTATTTCGTAAGTTCTATTAGAGGTTTTATTTTGTGTAGTACGGTGCTGCAATTGTGGTCAATGTGTTCAAAACATTAGTCATCCGGCAGTTTGACAATAGGTGTTTACAAATGAACAATTATAACAGATGTTCAAGGTCATTAGTGATACAATTGTTGCTCACTGCTGAATTTTCGTGTAAATTAAATGATGAGCCATCGACCAAGTGCAGCTCTCCTGCTCAATTGCACAAACCTTCAAATACGGTTAATCCTTTATCACAACTGTACAGCAGTCGGACACAGCTGTTCACAGCGGCCATTTCATTACATGCGAAATTGAGCCAAAGGTCAGATATACTTTTCTCATTAAGTTTTACGAAACAATTGAATCTTCATATTCCATAGTTCATTCTGACTGACTAATTCTGACTTATAGGAACAGATCAAGAGTTGTCGAACGACCGCTGTCTCTAGAGCCGATGTTGGCCAAGAGGCCTGTCTTCCTCAGGCCGCTTGTCTTTGGAGCACTAACAAGAGACGTATGCCTTGGCATCACGGCTAATTTCACGTCACTCATTGTAAGTTTTAAAGAACACTTAATTGAATACGACACAATGCAACGTCTTCAAGAAATATGTCAATTTAGTCATCTTCACAATGCAGCTTGAGCTGATCCGTACGAAGACATTATGTAGGATAGGAAGAGAAAAAGCATCAGTGGGCCTCTTCGATTATCAGTCCCTAACAGTCCCGGACTGCTTGGGGCTGCTGTCCGGCATTCAGTTTTCTCGATCAGCTTCGGAAGCGCCGCCCACCGGTCGGTGATCTGCCAGAATCGCCTTCGTTTTACCAGAAGTCACGGAGTGTTCGCGGAATCTCAGAGCTGTCAGCAGATACTTGCCCAGGCATACACAAGTAGCTAGCAGACGACTCCTGTCTTAAAATAATGAGCGCGGGCTTGACGCCCTGTTTTAAAAGATGTTCTGTGTTTCTGTGTAATTTGCACGTTCCAGATGGCAAATATCGTACACTCAGCTATCGCTTCACTTACATCGGTGCTGCGGGTGCCATGATGCGAGTTTTTCACGAGTTGTCTAATTGCTGCAGCTTTAGTCCTTGTGTTTTTTAAGAGAAAAGCGCAGCGAACAGGCGCAAATGCTTGGTTTTCTTGATTTGTTTCGCAAAGTCAGTCCTGCTCATTGTTATATGCGTAGTAAACAGGTAGATTTCGCTTTTCAGATGAGTGAAACTGGTGTGCAAGGAAGCATTCATATTGCATGTAGGCATTTAATGCCAGTAGCTGGGGTGGTCTACAGGGTGTCCCATGCAACTTGAGCCATACATTAAAACCATGAAAATGCTGCATAGCTGAAGAGAACCACGGTAATGTTGTTTGCTGTCACTTGGAAATACTAAGATTATTTTTTCGCTTACCTAATTAGATAATTACTTTTAATTTATTAATAAGCTTCTCAAATATTATGATTAGATGAATAGTGTCACTGAGAAAATGGTAGAGCAACATGGAAAACTTCCATTACAGCTTTCTGTTGCTCAATACGTGCTAAGTGTTTTTCCTAGGGGGAAGGAGGCGCGCAAATACACGCAAAACTGCTGCGCGACTGGCACTCGAAGCACTCTGCATGTATTCGCGGCCTTCTTTCAAGCTAGGAAAAACACATCTAAATAGCACGTCTCGAACAGAAAGTTTAAAGGGAGTTTTTCATGTTGCTGTACAATTTTCTCACGGACACTTCTCATCTAATGATAATATTTGATAAGTTGATTAATTATTGTACACTAATGATATTATTAGCCAGCATGCAAGAAAATGAGTATCTCCAAGCGACGGCAAACAACATTACTTTGGTTCTGTCCAGCTACATGGCGTTTGCATATTTTTAATGTTTGGCTCAAGTTACATGGGACACCCTGTATAATCGGTGCTCGTCCAATTGCTGTTGACGTGTATGTTGATCCCTTCTGTTACCAAGTTGGAGCGTTTGCTTCTGGACATGCAGAATTAGTAGACGATGTACACGTGCTCTGTCCTAGACACACGTCGAGTTTTTTATAGACGGTTTCACAAGCTTTGAGGATATCGGCGTGTGCTTTCTGGGTGAACAGAGATGTGGCACGACCGCGATTTTGCTTATTTTCGTGTGGCAATGCCGGTTAAATTTCGCAGGCTATGAACTGGCTTAAATACCTTAGTTAAGGGAAATGAAGAGCGAGAGCGCAACGCAAACTGAGCTTTGCGAACAATGTGCTCAGGCTAGGATTCCTTCATGCAATGGTTGTGTCGACGACGTGGCCTCTGACACTGTACCAGTCCGCGCTACTGAATTCGCTGGGCGCCGTCCACGAGCAGCCAAGAGCAGACGACGGGAGACTGACTTCCTGGTCACGATGCTTTCAAACGAAACCACTGGATCCCGTGACTGTGACGCGCTCTTCCGTCAGCCACACCGGAAGCCGCAGGTGGTTTGCCAAGTCCGGGACAGTATACTCGAAGTGGCCCAGTGCTCTCATATATATTATGTCCACTGTGGGACGAAGGCTTTTCCTAGCAATCTGCAAATACATCTCACTTGCTTCAACCGACTTCATCATATGCCTGCAGATTTACAGATTTCGTCATGGTGCCTAGTTCTTTACCCTCCTCAGCAACATTTTTCTTTATTTATCATGCCCATCATTTTTATTGTTCCATTGCTTGTTGAGCAAGCCTTCACTTCTCAAGCTTCATTTTTATCATGCCAGGTTTCAGGCTCCTAGGTTAGTTTTAACACAATGCAATGAAGGTACTTCTTAAGAATAATGGTACGCTGTAGATCGTGGCTAAGTAGTGTGAGCCAAAGGTGTTCCGACCAATTTCAACCTTTAAATTTTCTTCTACTGATGCAGGACTGCTGTGACTAATTGCATTAAGTAACATATTCCGTTGCCTTCTTCCCGCAGAAAATATAACTGGTGCCTTTTTGCAGGCCTTTAAGGGGGACAACGTGCACTGTGTGCATAATACGCACGGCAACACGTGTGACAGAATGGCATGTTCAGATAAATTCAACTGGACATCCCTGCTGACCACTTTAATATTGATTAAAGAACTTAATTTTTGCCTGAGCCTGACGACAATGAAGTCAACCTTAGTTTCGCGAAAAAAAAGGTGTCCTTGCAAAAAGAAATGTAGAATCACCTGTTTAGATAGAAGCATTTTCCCTAGATTTTACCGAATCTGCATTTTCGTTAGATCCCAGAAAAAAAGTGTTGTGGCTGCGGCTCTAAAAATATTTTGTCCCAGACTGCAGGCCAATACAATTCATCATCATCACCAGCCTGGTTACGCCCACTGCAGGGCAAAGGCCTCTCCCATACTTCTTCAACTACCCCTGTCATGTACTAATTGTGGCCATGTCGTCCCTGCAAACTTTTTAATCTCATCCGCCCACCTAACTTTCTGCCGCCCCCTGCTACGCTTTCCTTCCCTTGGAATCCAGTCCGCAACCCTTAATAACCATCGGTTATATTCCCTCCCCATTACATGTCCTGCCCATGCCCCCCATTTCTTTTTCTTGATTTCAACTAAGATGTCATTACCCAGCGTTTGTTCCCTAACCCAATCTGCTCTCTTCTTATCCCTTAACGTTACACCCATCATTCGTCTTTCCATAGTGCGTTGCGTCGTCCTCAATTTAAGTAGAACCCTTTTCGTAAGCCTCCAGGTTTCTGCCCCCCGTACGCGCGACTCACGCACTTTGCGCATATGATCGTTTATTTAGAGAACGCGCAGTTTTCTCGCGGAAACGCCGATCCCATTATTGGCACCTTTGGCAGCTGAACGAGGCGGTTGTTTACGCTGCTCTATCGAATGGGCTTACGCTTGCAGCACATTTCAGGTACAAAGCAAGCAGCGCAGCTCAGAAGCTAAATAATGACTCTGCATGACTATACGTAAAAATACACCCATGCTCGTAGTCGCATTTAATTTAGGAAAGTGCCGCTGAGTGCAGCGGCAGCGTTCCGTTGAAAACGGCAACGTACCGATATCAATACTTCTCCATGTTGTCACTTATCGCTTTTTGTGTGTGCACCGTACGAAATGAGGAATGTCTTATTTCAAATCAATATGGTCAAAACTTAACCAGAGAAGGAGTTTCTTGCTTCCTTATGGCTTAATTAGCTTCAGTTCAATTAGCAGTAGACGCATGAGCTACGCGACTGTGAAATATAGGCTTAACCTCGGCTGAACGCGATCGGCAGCGGCTCAAACTGTGTGTGCAGATGGTGAGGGCTGAAGTTCATGCAGACAACGACGCAACACCGCTTGCCTCCCATCTTTTGCCCGTCTACAGGGGATGCAACTTCTCGTAACAGCAGCTTCTCACACCATGCACTAGCTCATGATCGTCGACTCCTCGACGTCGCGGTCATCTGCATGATCCCGGCATGCTATGTATGGAACACTCCTGACATCATACACAATGTGGCCTGTAACTGAGGAGAGGGTGAAGTCAGGGGTTCGAGGCAATTAATTAAATTCATTTGTAAAAAAAATTTGTGCAACTCTCAAACCTGCTTTTTCGAGGACATGACGGAAGTTTTCAAGAGAACGTACCCAGCGATTTTATTCGACATCTGTGGACATAGAAAAATCGCCGGAGCTGCCCTTTAGTAGCACAGATTTCGGCCATCCTGCTGCCATGAAATTCGTAGAACTTTGCAGCAAATAACCCTGTCCTCACTGGCTCTCAAAATCCACGTGAAGTACTCATGTTTGGGCATGTTAATAAATTACTCTAAATTCTTTTATCAGAGGCTTGATTCATTTAAGAAGGTTCCCGAATTAAGCGCATTCACATGAAGCAACGAAATTGGGAAAAAAACAGGTTGCGTTATTTCTTTGGTTGTGGAACTGCAAGTCAAGGAACGGACAAAATAAATAGTACTGCCTGCAGGAGCAACATATGGGGTCCATGCATACCTGCAGGTACCTGTACACCATGAAACTGCAACCTCTTGTTTGGAAAAGCACATACTAACAAAAGGAAACATTTTTGAGTGAACACAGTGCAATATTATAACTTTTATAAGAAGATGGGGAGGGTACGTCGATGCACTGACAACCATAACTTTCAATTTTCACTCTTTCTGTAAAATGAATATTACACATTTGTACTTCTTTGGTAACACAACAAACCATAGTTGAAAGGGCTGACAGCCACACGTTGTGGTGCAAGCATGGTTACTTTGTATTGTTGCTATTCTACAAGCTTCTCAGCTGGATAGTATCTTTGGCATGCTTATTCTGCGTTGGAATTATATAACATGTGCGGTTTGAGCTTGTTTCAAGAGTTTCATTGTTTTGGGAAACAGTAAAATCTGCACGGCTGTTTAATGGAGCAGTGAAAGTTGAAAGCTATCGTCCGCAGTACGTGGCCATGACTGTTCTGCCTAAATGCGGAAAATGTAATCTCTGAATGTCATAATGGGGTACGTGACATCTTTGCCTGTTCCAAGCAAACCATCAACTGACTTGGATTCTTTTTCCATCTGAAGTTTTTTATGCTATAAGGCTACGAATGAATATACACCAACATGGCGGAGTCTGAAGCATTTCTTTTGACAAGAGCACTTGTAATGACAGTTGTGAATTAGAAATCATTTATTGTTTATCTGAGTAACAATGGTGCTGATGGCGGTAATAACGGAAGAACCTTAATCGATTGGTGTTTTTTTTTTCTTTTCAGACAAAGCCGAAGGCATCTGCAAGCAGCCACTCATTCCAATTCTCAACTAATCCTTCCTTGTCAGTCCATTTCTAGTGTCTAGTCATGCAAATTCTTCTTTTCAGTAAAGCACAATAAACACAGATTTGTTCAGACTCAAGTTTCTTGTTGTTTCTTGGACACGAATTTGTATGTATGCCTTGTACATGTCGTGTGCATAACCCAAGTGCAACATGACAGCCCAGACACGAAAAATAAGCGGTGTAGAAGGCAATGACACTAGGAGGAAACGTGCAAACGCCACACGTTCGGTGTGGTGCATGTCCTATGCGCTTTGATTACTGCCACGTTTCCAGCTATACCTTAGACGTTGCGACTTATCCACGATGTAATGTAAACTTGCTTGGTCCATCGCCCAAAATAACTTATTTGAATGAACCAAACAGTTTGGCTGCAGATGAACACCAGCACTATCATTTACAAAATATAGAAATTTTGCAAACAGCATTTGCACCTGTCAATACAAAGTAACATAAAGCTAAGCATGTTCGTGTGGATTTATGGTATTGAAATGCAAGCATAGAAAACATGGACGCAAGAAGAATGAAAAGAAAGGTGTTTCCATTTTTTTTTCATTCTTTTTGTGTCTTTTATGTGCATGCCTTTCCTTACCCTGGTATGTGCGCTTTTCAAGTCCCCGTTTTTTCATTACCAAAGTACGGGCATGTACTGTAATCACAAGTACGGGGCTCAATTTACACAATTTCCATTCTATAGAACTCACCATTTGTTCATTTCTAAAATACGGGCAATTCCGTGATCACAACTACGGGGCTCACCGTTTTCCATTGAACGGGAATTGTTTTTACGGGCTGTCTGTTCCACAGAAACCGTTATTCATTTACGGAAAACTGTCTGGCAAAGTTTTACCTTCAACATTCACCGTAAACTGGAGGAACTTCTTCTTTTACAGTGCGCCAGACTCCGCCGCTCGGAGAATCTTACATACACCGAGGCAGGCAAGGCAAACCACGGCGCGAGCGTTTCGCGATGCTCTGGACAATTTCTGTAGTTTGAACAGGCGAAGCATCACCACAGGTGGGCGTATTAGCGTGGAGATATGCTGGAATACCGGGAAATCTGTGTTTGCGGTAACCTCAATGTTGGAGGTGTCATCTTGTGAACCGGCGATCAGCCATGGCGCCCCAGAAGTTTTCTTACCTTTGCGAGCTGCGATGAAATAAAAAAAAATGATTGTGATGGTCATTTTGCTTCTAGCACGTCCACATCAGCAGATGATTCAAGTAGGTCCTTTCTTTAAGCATAAAGTCAGTTGATGTGGATTCCAGCGCTGATATTGACGTTCTATGCATGACTAGGGTCATGATTATATTGCGCTTAGTGTTCCACTGACGGTATTAAGCGAAGGACAAGACGTGGACGTACGTAGTGCTTCGTACGTCCACGTCCTGTTCTTCACTTAAAATCGTCAGTGTAACACAAGCGCAATATAATCATGAACGTTCACCAACTAGCCCCCTTCATAGCTTTACTAAATTACTAGGCTAATGAAAGCTCCTCGCCTTGCACAGCTAAGCCGCCCTTCTACGTAATAAAATGATTTATTTGTTAACTCTGTCATTTCTGCCATTGATTATTAACTAATCTCCTCTCTTGCATAATCATGCGGTATAGGATCAATGTTAGAGACTTAGAGGGCGCAGCGCTCGCATCGGCAAGGAATGTCCACGGCCCTACGGAACCAACTGAGCGGAGTGTGGCAGTGCGTCCACTTGGGTCGTTCGTCGTTCTTTAATGAATTAAATTTTATGGCATCACGTGCCAAAACCACGGCCTGATCATGAGGCGCGCCGTAGTGGGGGGCTCCGGATTAATTTCGACCACCACGGATGCTTTAACGTGCAGCCAGTGCACGGTGCACGACCGATCTTGCATTTCACCCACCACCGGAATGCGGCCGTCGGGCCCGCTCATCCTCGAGCTGAGCAGAGCTCAGCAGACCCACCGCGGGAACCGCGGGGCAAAGTCTTTGCCGTTTTTCAGCCAAGCTGACCGCGCATCGCTCGTTATCTGTGGGGCAGGCACTTGTCGAAAACGCGAAATCAGCGCAGCAGAGGCTCAAGTACTGACTGTGTCAAATATGAGCGGAGCGGACTGCTAGTGACGCTCCGTGTCTTGCGTAATGCCTGAGTAGAAGGACGAGTAACGAAAGAAAAAAAAAACATTTTTAAAGCCGCCTTGTCATATTGACAAGTGTACATGTTTATCCATCGGGTGACCCCGTTTCACCTAAGAAATGTTATCGCACAGCGCAGGACGCGCCTGCATGTATAGGAAGTTTTTGGAATGTTATCGATGGTTCCATCCGCTGTCTGTCACCGAACCTTGTGTCATCTGATTGCATGCATGCGCGACGCGAATGGTGTAGAACTCTGTGGAAGACACGCGGGTACCAGCGATCAATCTGGAACATTCGACCACTGATGTATAAAAGCCGATGCGCTTGACTCGCTGAGCAGATTTTGACGATCGCCGACTGTGTTCGCCGCTGTCGCCGTTTTTTAAGTCTCGCCTGTTTTGTGGGCATAGGTTCGCCCAGTAAAAGTTAGTTTCGTCTTCGGGAACTATTGCTACTGTGTTCTTTATACGGCACTACTACGTGACATTTGGCGGAGGTGATTTTCGTTCATGTGCCTTCCTCCTCCGACAGGCCGTGGGCCAAGCCTGGACCGCAAAGAGAACACCAACGTAGTCCCAGACCATCGAGCAAGCCGCCGTCTACAAAAGCTTCCCCCAGAGCACGGACTCCTACCTGAGAAGACCAAGAAGGTTGTGGCCAAGACAACCACAACGACAACACCAGTGTCACCCATCGTACATCCACTACCCAGAGAGCCCCCTACCTTCCGTGGAGCTACGTCGGAGGATCCGGAATCCTGGCTCGAAACCTTCGAAAGGGTATCGACTTTCAACAACTGGACCTTTGAGGATAAGCTACGACATGTGTACTTCTCCTTGGAAGATGCCGCGAGGACTTCGTTCGAGAACCGGGAGTCCACCCTTACAGCATGGGACTTGTTCCGCAGTCACTTCCTGAGGACGTTCACGAGCGTTGTCCGAAAAGGAAGGGCCGACGTTCCACTCGAAACCAGAGGGCAACTACCCAATGACACCATCACCATCATCACGGAAGAGATGACCCGTCTTTTCCGGCACGCCAACCCGGAAATATCCGAAGAGAAAAAAGTGCTTTCTTGATGCGAGGCGTAAAGCAAGAACTTTTCGCCTGACTAATCCGAAACCCACCGAAGACCGTAGCTGAGTTCCTGACAGAGGCAACGACGATTGAGGAAACTCTAGAATTGCGCACTAGGTAATGTAACCGCCAAGTGCTCACGCCGCAGTGCCCCGTCCAAGCACTAGGCTCCGGTGATCTCCAAGAGACCATCGGGGCCATTGTGCTCCAAGAACTGCGCAAGATGTTTCCTTCGTCGCAACCTCGTCAAGAACATCGTCAAGGACGATGTCCTTCATCAAGAACGATGTCAAGAACGCAACCTCGTCAACATCGTCAAGGACGAACTTCGACGGTCACTTGGCGTTATCGGAGTGCAGCCCGAACTGCCACGTCTGGTGTCGGAAGCGATGACCTACGCCTCCGTCGCCCGTCGTCAAGATCCCGCGACCGAGCCAGGGCCCTGAGGGCGTGTGACCGGTGCAGCTATGCCGTTGCGTTATACGGAATTTTAGAGCGCAGCTCTTTGGCGTCCGTTCCTGGGTTTCGCGTCGTCGTCGGCCTCGTAACCAGCTCCGCCCCCCTTTCATCCCCCCAGCGCTAGCAGCGACCGACTGATACCGCTGGATGCCGCTGACGCCGCTAGAGAGTCAAGATAACGTGTCGGCATCGCCGGCGTTGTCCCTGAAACCAACTCCGCAGCTGGGGTTGACTCACTATCGGCGTCAGCGGCATCAGTCAGTCGCTGCTATCTCTTCCCTCCTCCCTTTATCGTGTTGTCCGCTTGCTGCGCGCGCTTCTGCCCCCATCGTTTGCCGCTGGGTGTACACGCCGCCCCCCTCCCACCTCTTCCTGCGAGTCTCCGGTTGTCAAAGCGCCGGCTCGAACTTAATTCCTTTCTTCGCTCCTCCGCCAATGCAACCCCTGTGCGGTGGCAATCAGAGAGCCAGATCGGTGGCGGCGGATCTGTATATGTGCACCGCCCGAGCCGAAATTGCCGCTGCCGTTCGCCCTGTGCGGTGGCAATCAGAGAGCCAGATCGGTGGCGGCGGATCTGTATATGTGCACCGCCCGAGCCGAAATTGCCGCTGCCGTTCGCCACTGCGAAATTATCTGCCAGTTCTTTCTGAGCCATGAGCGAGACGACCGATGGAAGTCCTCCGTCTGCTGCTGCTGCTGCTGCTGCTAAACGAGCTGCCAGAGCAGAGGCCCAGCGCCGTCGCCGTCAGAATCCAGAGGTGCGTGCCGCCGAAGCAGAAGCTTACCGTCGCCGCCGTCGAGATGATCCAGGAGTACGGGAAATATAAAAAAAAAATTCTGTGATAGCGCATACATGTGTTGCTCGATTTCTTTGCCTCAATCTATCGAAAAGGTGAAACAGCTTATTTGCTGCGCTCAAATTTCGCATTAGGAAGTAACGTAATCGTCGGTAATTTTTTTTTGTACTTGTGCAGGTGGCTTTCCCGACGCACCACTCCTCCTCGACCACGAAGGAATGGCTCTGCTACCAGCATCATCCCTTCCCGACGGCGGTGAACTTCAATTCAACGTTTTCATCAATGGAAAATGTGCTACAGCTGAGTTCGACAAGTGTCCACTGCAATCCTACGAACATTTAGAGCCGCATCGACACGTATGCAACCTACAAGAAGGCGGAACCGTCAGTGTCAACTTTGGGCGTGTAACCGGCACAGCTATGCCGTTGAGTTACACGAAATTTTTTCTGCTTGTGCAGGTTGGCGATTGTTTAAGGAAACGTGTCACATTGATCTGCATGTTTTGCCGGTTCCGCCCCAGATTGTGTTTGCAAGCGCAAAGTCGCGATGTGTCAGCGCTCTGAGCGGCGACGCTTTCTCCTAATGCGTAGAAGTACATTTTTCATCCACACTACAGATGGGCGGGTTGATCATAATCATAAATGGCGCGAATTCAGGTCAATAACCTATATGTTCAAGATGTCGTTTTTTACCTCGCACTGCTTGAGAATAGAATGCTTTGTCATCTTCATTTCTTGTTACTATTACTGACACTGAAGTGTTTGCTTTGTGATTGTGACTGCCCTTGTAATGTACAACCCCCCCCCCCCCCCTGTAATGCCACTGTGGCGTTGTGGGTAAATAAATAAGAAGAAAACTTTATTAAAGAATAGTCGGGCAGTTTTTGCTGTGGTGGCCTCAGGTGGCGGGTCGAAATCCTTCGACTCGAGCGGCATCTTCGGCTTGCCGGACGGCCCAGAGCTGGTCGGCCAGCTCAGAACGTTTGAGAGCCGCCTCCCAGCGGCGGAGACACCTACGGAGTAGGTCCCCAACGGCTTCCGCTTCCGGGGCGGCGTTGGGAAGAAGCGAGCTCGAGCCTTCCCGCACTCTGGCAACGGCCGCGATTATAGACGCGTTGCGTACGGAGCTGGTTTGATTACCGTTGTTGCCGGCACATTCCCAGAGCATGTGTCGCAGCGTTTCCTCTGTCCGCAAGTTTTACACGCGTCTGTTGGATATAAACGCGGGTAGCAGTGGTGTAAGATAGCGGGGCTTGGGTAGATGTGTCTCTGGAGCAAGCGTAATGTTACGGCCTCGTTCCTGTTCAATTTATCGTGCGGTGGCGGGAATCTGCGTCTTTCCAGTCTTAGTGTTGGGTGAGTTCTCTGAACGTGGTTAGGCGATCGCCCCACGCCCACTGTGTTTCTTGTTGCTTCATTTCTGTCGTAGTGCCCCGATCCGGCAGATCCGATGTCCCTCTCTGGGGAGGGGGGGGGGGAGGCGGTGGCCACATAATCGGCTGCGGCTCGGCGTGTGAGATCTCGAGCCGTGGCGTGGGCCGCCTCGTTGTCCGCGAGCGGAACATCAGTGTGTGCCGGGGTCCCGAGGAGGAAGACTGTACATTTTTAGTGTTACTAGGGCAATGACGAGTCGCCGTCGTCAGAAATTAGGAGTATGCGGGCCGCTTCCCGCGAGACGCGACCATGCGCGATTGCCGCCTGCGAGTAGCCGATCACGATCGCAGCGTTCGCCACCGCGGCGAGTGCTAGGGCTATCGCGGCACTCGCGACGCACTCACCGGTGCGGTCTACAACCGCGATCGCGTGTGCGCTTCTCCCTCCTCCATATCGCGCTGCGTCTACACACACCGCCTCGTTGCTGTTATCAAACTACTTCTGAAGGTCGCTTGCCCGTTTGTTGCGTCTGCCAGCGTGGTGCGTCGGGTGCATGTCGCGGACCGAGGCGAGAAACGCCGTCTTTTCTCCATGCTGATTGTAGTACGTGATGCCGAGCGACTCGAGGATGCATCGACCTGTCTTTGACTTCGATAATCGTTCGTATTGCGCAACGTCGTGCGCCTCGATTAACTTGTCACGTGAGTTGTAAGTCCGAGCTCTAGAAACTTGTCGCTGCTCGCGTTGAGTGGGACTCCGACCACCCTCTTGAAAGCCTTTCGGATCATGCATACGACTTTTTTTCGCACCTTGTCCACTTCAGGTAGAGGGCAACATACGTTATGTGGCTTATCGCGTACGCCTGCGCGAGAGGGATCACGCACTTTTCACGCATACCATTGCGTCTATTGCTGACGCGACGCAAGAGTCGGATTGTGTTATCTTCCGAACGACGAAGTCTTCGCACCGTCTCTCCGTTATGGTCATTTGCCTGCAGGTGCAACCCCAGGATTCTAATTTTGTCTACGTGCGGTACGTCAGTACCATCTGCGAATGTAATGCGTATTTTGGACTATTCTCCTTCCTCGTCGCGCAGGGTTTCACGACCTCTCCCTGTGGGTTTGTAGAGTAAGAGTTCAAACTTGGTAGCCGAGCACTCGAGGCCTGTTCCACGCAAGTAATTCTGAACCGCATCTACTCCTGCCTGTAGCGTTCGCTCGACGTGACCGTCACATCCTTCTCCGGGAACCCAGAGGGTGATGTCATCCGCGTAGAGACTGTGATGTAATCCTTCTATTTCTGTTACTTTCTCAGGTAGACCGAGTAGAACTAAATTTAAGAGTAATGGCGATATGACGGATCCTTGCGGCGTGCCTCACAGACCCGTCTCAAATTGCGGCGATACCTCGTCGCCGACGACGACGCATGCGCGCCTGCCCGCGAGGAAATCTTTAACGTAATTGTACATTCTTTGGCCTAGTCCTAATGTTTTAATTGTTTTTAAGATACCTTCGTCTGTAACGTTGTCAAAGGCCTTTTTTAATATCTAGGCCTAGAATTTCCTAGATATTACGATCTGGTGTTTAAGCTGAAGCAATAGGTCTTGTGCGGAGAGCTTGTGGCACAATCCTAGCATAGTGTGCGGGAACGCCCCATGGTCTTCGAAAAAGTCAGTCACGCGGGGGAGAACTGCGTGTTCCATGACTTTGCCGACGCAACACGTAACCGAAATCGGTCTTACATTATCGAGCGGAACTTGCTTGCCAGGTTTAGGAATCATGATAACGCGGGCCCGTTTCCACGCTTCGGAAAGGGAACCCCCTCACCAGCACTCATGGACGTAGGCCGCGAGTTGGGAGATTGACTCATCGTCTAGGTTGCGAAGAGTCTTGTTGGTAACCCGGCCCGGGCCGGGCGCCGATCGGGTGTTTAGTTGGAACAGGACCATCCGAATTTCTGATTCGCTAAATTCCGCATCCGGTTTCTCGTTCGCGACGCCGTCGTACTCGTTGTGCTGGATGATTTCGGCCTTCTTAAAGTAACGGTCACGTATTGCGTCGAGGAACTTATCGCCTTTATAATCGCTTAGTACACTACGAGTTTTGCGGCCTTGAGCGGCCCGAGTCTCTTCCGGATCTAATGGGTGTCTAAAGAGGCACCAAGCGCTCGCCCCGGTCATCTACCTCTCGAGGCCGTTGCACGTGTCTTCCCATTGTGCCCTGCATACCTGGAGTGCGTGTTCTTTGATGCCTCTATCTAATTGTGCTATGCGTTACCGCAGCGCCTTATTATGTCTTTGGCATTTCCATCTCTTTAGGAGAATCGCTTTGCTTCCCACATGTGTAGGAGCCTGCTATCAATTATTTCGAGGTTGGCCTCGGGCGGAACGTCGCTCGCTGCTGCGTCTACGTCCCTCCCGAGCGTCTCGGTCCACTCATCTATGTCCGTAATCGGCTCGTCGCCTCACCCGGCTTCTTCTCGTTTCTTGCGGAACGTGTCCCACTTGACGAGTTTGAGCTTACGACTTTTGCCTTCAGGGTTAGCCCCACGATCGCTCGGGCCCGTGCCTATCGTGATCTCGATCAGCGCGTGGTCATTCCCCAAATCTTCCTGCGTATTTTGCCAGTGTGCTGTGTTTACATTCGAAATGATCGCAAGGTCTGGTAGTGTATCGGCACTCACGCTGTTCACTGTGCGTGTAGAATCGGCGGGATTCGCGAAGAGTTCAAGCCTTTGGTCAGGCGAGTTTTCGCAAAGGTGTTTTCCCTTGGGTGTTTCGCGGGTGTAGCCCCAGGCTGCGTGGGGCGCGTTAAGGTCGCGCGCAACAACAACAATAAATAAACAAAAAATAATAACGCCGCAATTCCGTCATCCACCGCCGCCGCCGCCAGCACGCCCACCCGTCGACCAGCGCAGCTACGCGAAGACGGACATTTGGCGCACCGCCAACCATCGCCCACTCTGCTATCACAGCGGGGAAGCCGGACATATTTACCGCCGATGCCCATACCCCGAAATGGGACTACGAGGGTTCGC